>NW_015505765.1:177197-180218 GCF_001515645.1 Sinocyclocheilus grahami | reverse complement strand
TTTGCTCTGTAGGCAAACTGAAGAGGATCCAGCAAGGGTCTAGTGATGTCCTTCAGGTAGGCCAGGACCAGTCGCTCAAATGACTTCATGACCACAGACATGAGAGCGACAGGTCTGTAGTCGTTAAGTCCAGTGATTTTGGGATTTTTGGGGACCGGAATGATGGTGGAGTGTTTGAAGCAGCAGGGAACTTCACACAGCTCCAGAGATCTGTGTGAAGATGGGGGCCAGTTGGTCAGCACAGACTTTTAAACAGGCAGGTGAAACACCATCTGGGCCTGAAGTTTTCTTAGATTTCTGCTTCCTTAAGACCCGGTTCACATCCTCTACACAGACCTTAAGCGCAGGTTGAATGGTGGGGGAGGGAGGGAGAGAGGTGGGTTGCAGTGGGAGGGTAGGTGAATGTGTGAAGTGCAGATCAGAGCGGATGGGGGGTGGTAGACTGGCCTTTTCAAATCGACAGTAAAACGTATTCAGATCATCAGCCAGTTGTTGATTCTCCACAGACTGTGGGGGTGGTGTCTTGTACAAGGTGATGTTCTTGAGACCAGTCCATATTGACGCCGGATCATTGGCTGAAAACTGTTTTCTCAGCTTTTTAGAGTAGTTTTTTTAGCCACTCTGATCTCCTTTGTTAGTCTGTTCCTGGCCTGGTTATACAATATTTTATCTCCACTTCTGTAAGCATCCTCTTTGGCGTGACAAAGCTGTTTGAATTTCCCAGTAAATCACGGTTTATCATTATTAAATGATAAGAAGGTCCTGGTGGGGATGCACATATCCTCACAGAAACTGATATATGAAGTTGCAGTCTCTGTGAGCTCATCCAGATCGGTGGCTGCAGATTTAAAAACACTCCAATCAGTGAGGTCGAAACAGGCTTGTAAATCCCTCTGTGCTTCATTAGTCCATCTTTTAACAGTCCTTAAAACAGGTTTAGCTGATATCAGTTTCTGCCTGTAGGTCGGTATAAGATGAACCAAACGGTGATCAGAGAGCCCCAAAGCTGCCAGTGGGACAAAGTGATATGCATCTTTTATTGTGGTGTAACAGTGATCCAATATATTACTGTCTCTGGTGGGACATGTAATGTGCTGCTTGTATTTTGGCAGTTCACGGGAGAAATTTGATTTGTTAAAATCTCCAAGAATGATTAAAGGAGAGTCTGGGTACCTTTGCTCCATTTCAGTTATTTGTTCGGCCAGCTGTTGCATCACGGCGCTCATGCACGTGTCCGGAGGAACGTACACATTCACCAGAATGAAAGAGGAGAACTCCCGCGGCAAGTAGAAAGGTTTACAGTTTATGAAGAGTGCCTCTGAGTTAGGATAGCATACCTTTTTCTGCATTGTTACATCTGAACACCAACTTTCGTTGATGTAGAAACACAATCCACCACCTCTTGTTTTCCCTGTTAACCTTGCGATGCGATCCGCTTTGAACAGCTGGTAGCCTGGCAGATGAAGCGCATTATCCGGAATGGCTTCACTCAGCCAGGTTTCAGTGAAGCACAGTGCAACAGAGTTTGAAAAGTCCTTGTTGGTGCAGGTAAGGAGAAGAAGTTCATCCGTTTTGTTAAGCAGGGAATGGACATTCGCGAGATGAGTGCTTGGGAGCGCAGTTTGAATGCCACGTGTGCGGAGCTTAACCAGGGTGCCGGCGCGATTCCCTCTCCTGCGTCTGCTCGTGCGTTTGAACAACACAGCTGTACCTACGACTAGAATGTCCCAACAAAACGTCCGAATAATCAAAAACTGGAAAAATATTGTCTGGGATGTATTGCTTAATGTTAAGGAGTTTGTCTCTGGTAAAACTTATAGAAGAAGAATGTCAAAACAGAACAAACAAACAAAATCATCAGAAGAATTTCGGAGCTCAGCATGCTAGCCATCTTGTTCTTTAATAACTTTAATAACTATATTCTAATTATTCAGATTTATATTTGTTTTACTTAAAATTCAAAAGATTTTAAAATTATTATTTTTTTACTTTATATTTTTCACTTTATTTAATTTTCTGACATTGTTGTCGAGAGATTCTGTCTAAGGTTTAACATCAGACTCTCTGTTCCCAAGGTTCCTCAGCTTATTATTATTATTTTTTTAATTATAATATATATATTTTTTTCTGTCTTCTGGAATCGAGTGTAGTGAAAAGAGATGGCCACACCTCTGTTACAGACCTTGCATTTACTGAAGTCAATTTCACTCATTTTTAAATAATCAGGTCAGTTCAGATTAGTCTCACCTTAACCTTACACACTTCTTCTTTACTTTGCAGACCTCATTAATGACTATAAAAGTACTCATGGTGACGTTCCCTCAAGTTCTACGCAGTGGGGTCGTGCCAGACATGGCTCAAGGAGGGGCCGGGGCCAGAGTCGTGGTCATGCCTCATACTACACACAGTCATATTCATCACTGCCAGAACCGTATGTGCCTCATTCTTCTGGCAGCTGGAGGAAAACATACTCACTTAACAACAAGAGCAACAGGACAGTTGGGTGCCATGTGTCTCATCCAGTGATGTCCTTCAGGTAGGCCAGGACCAGTCGCTCAAATGACTTCATGACCACAGACATGAGAGCGACAGGTCTGTAGTCGTTAAGTCCAGTGATTTTGGGATTTTTGGGGACCGGAATGATGGTGGAGTGTTTGAAGCAGCAGGGAACTTCACACAGCTCCAGAGATCTGTGTGAAGATGGGGGCCAGTTGGTCAGCACAGACTTTTAAACAGGCAGGTGAAACACCATCTGGGCCTGAAGTTTTCTTAGATTTCTGCTTCCTTAAGACCCGGTTCACATCCTCTACACAGACCTTAAGCGCAGGTTGAATGGTGGGGGAGGGAGGGAGAGAGGTGGGTTGCAGTGGGAGGGTAGGTGAATGTGTGAAGTGCAGATCAGAGCGGATGGGGGGTGGTAGACTGGCCTTTACAGTAAAACAGTAAAACGTATTCAGATCATCAGCCAGTTGTTGATTCTCCACAGACTGTGGGGGTGGTGTCTTGTACAATCTTGAGACC
>NW_015505765.1:129961-177113 GCF_001515645.1 Sinocyclocheilus grahami | reverse complement strand
CACGGTTTATCATTATTAAATGATAAGAAGGTCCTGGTGGGGATGCACATATCCTCACAGAAACTGATATATGAAGTTGCAGTCTCTGTGAGCTCATCCAGATCGGTGGCTGCAGATTTAAAAACACTCCAATCAGTGAGGTCGAAACAGGCTTGTAAATCCCTCTGTGCTTCATTAGTCCATCTTTTAACAGTCCTTAAAACAGGTTTAGCTGATATCAGTTTCTGCCTGTAGGTCGGTATAAGATGAACCAAACGGTGATCAGAGAGCCCCAAAGCTGCCAGTGGGACAAAGTGATATGCATCTTTTATTGTGGTGTAACAGTGATCCAATATATTACTGTCTCTGGTGGGACATGTAATGTGCTGCTTGTATTTTGGCAGTTCACGGGAGAAATTTGATTTGTTAAAATCTCCAAGAATGATTAAAGGAGAGTCTGGGTACCTTTGCTCCATTTCAGTTATTTGTTCGGCCAGCTGTTGCATCACGGCGCTCATGCACGTGTCCGGAGGAACGTACACATTCACCAGAATGAAAGAGGAGAACTCCCGCGGCAAGTAGAAAGGTTTACAGTTTATGAAGAGTGCCTCTGAGTTAGGATAGCATACCTTTTTCTGCATTGTTACATCTGAACACCAACTTTCGTTGATGTAGAAACACAATCCACCACCTCTTGTTTTCCCTGTTAACCTTGCGATGCGATCCGCTTTGAACAGCTGGTAGCCTGGCAGATGAAGCGCATTATCCGGAATGGCTTCACTCAGCCAGGTTTCAGTGAAGCACAGTGCAACAGAGTTTGAAAAGTCCTTGTTGGTGCAGGTAAGGAGAAGAAGTTCATCCGTTTTGTTAAGCAGGGAATGGACATTCGCGAGATGAGTGCTTGGGAGCGCAGTTTGAATGCCACGTGTGCGGAGCTTAACCAGGGTGCCGGCGCGATTCCCTCTCCTGCGTCTGCTCGTGCGTTTGAACAACACAGCTGTACCTACGACTAGAATGTCCCAACAAAACGTCCGAATAATCAAAAACTGGAAAAATATTGTCTGGGATGTATTGCTTAATGTTAAGGAGTTTGTCTCTGGTAAAACTTATAGAAGAAGAATGTCAAAACAGAACAAACAAACAAAATCATCAGAAGAATTTCGGAGCTCAGCATGCTAGCCATCTTGTTCTTTAATAACTTTAATAACTATATTCTAATTATTCAGATTTATATTTGTTTTACTTAAAATTCAAAAGATTTTAAAATTATTATTTTTTTACTTTATATTTTTCACTTTATTTAATTTTCTGACATTGTTGTCGAGAGATTCTGTCTAAGGTTTAACATCAGACTCTCTGTTCCCAAGGTTCCTCAGCTTATTATTATTATTTTTTTAATTATAATATATATATTTTTTTCTGTCTTCTGGAATCGAAGTGATGTCCTTCAGGTAGGCCAGGACCAGTCGCTCAAATGACTTCATGACCACAGACATGAGAGCGACAGGTCTGTAGTCGTTAAGTCCAGTGATTTTGGGATTTTTGGGGACCGGAATGATGGTGGAGTGTTTGAAGCAGCAGGGAACTTCACACAGCTCCAGAGATCTGTGTGAAGATGGGGGCCAGTTGGTCAGCACAGACTTTTAAACAGGCAGGTGAAACACCATCTGGGCCTGAAGTTTTCTTAGATTTCTGCTTCCTTAAGACCCGGTTCACATCCTCTACACAGACCTTAAGCGCAGGTTGAATGGTGGGGGAGGGAGGGAGAGAGGTGGGTTGCAGTGGGAGGGTAGGTGAATGTGTGAAGTGCAGATCAGAGCGGATGGGGGGTGGTAGACTGGCCTTTTCAAATCGACAGTAAAACGTATTCAGATCATCAGCCAGTTGTTGATTCTCCACAGACTGTGGGGGTGGTGTCTTGTACAAGGTGATGTTCTTGAGACCAGTCCATATTGACGCCGGATCATTGGCTGAAAACTGTTTTCTCAGCTTTTTAGAGTAGTTTTTTTAGCCACTCTGATCTCCTTTGTTAGTCTGTTCCTGGCCTGGTTATACAATATTTTATCTCCACTTCTGTAAGCATCCTCTTTGGCGTGACAAAGCTGTTTGAATTTCCCAGTAAATCACGGTTTATCATTATTAAATGATAAGAAGGTCCTGGTGGGGATGCACATATCCTCACAGAAACTGATATATGAAGTTGCAGTCTCTGTGAGCTCATCCAGATCGGTGGCTGCAGATTTAAAAACACTCCAATCAGTGAGGTCGAAACAGGCTTGTAAATCCCTCTGTGCTTCATTAGTCCATCTTTTAACAGTCCTTAAAACAGGTTTAGCTGATATCAGTTTCTGCCTGTAGGTCGGTATAAGATGAACCAAACGGTGATCAGAGAGCCCCAAAGCTGCCAGTGGGACAAAGTGATATGCATCTTTTATTGTGGTGTAACAGTGATCCAATATATTACTGTCTCTGGTGGGACATGTAATGTGCTGCTTGTATTTTGGCAGTTCACGGGAGAAATTTGATTTGTTAAAATCTCCAAGAATGATTAAAGGAGAGTCTGGGTACCTTTGCTCCATTTCAGTTATTTGTTCGGCCAGCTGTTGCATCACGGCGCTCATGCACGTGTCCGGAGGAACGTACACATTCACCAGAATGAAAGAGGAGAACTCCCGCGGCAAGTAGAAAGGTTTACAGTTTATGAAGAGTGCCTCTGAGTTAGGATAGCATACCTTTTTCTGCATTGTTACATCTGAACACCAACTTTCGTTGATGTAGAAACACAATCCACCACCTCTTGTTTTCCCTGTTAACCTTGCGATGCGATCCGCTTTGAACAGCTGGTAGCCTGGCAGATGAAGCGCATTATCCGGAATGGCTTCACTCAGCCAGGTTTCAGTGAAGCACAGTGCAACAGAGTTTGAAAAGTCCTTGTTGGTGCAGGTAAGGAGAAGAAGTTCATCCGTTTTGTTAAGCAGGGAATGGACATTCGCGAGATGAGTGCTTGGGAGCGCAGTTTGAATGCCACGTGTGCGGAGCTTAACCAGGGTGCCGGCGCGATTCCCTCTCCTGCGTCTGCTCGTGCGTTTGAACAACACAGCTGTACCTACGACTAGAATGTCCCAACAAAACGTCCGAATAATCAAAAACTGGAAAAATATTGTCTGGGATGTATTGCTTAATGTTAAGGAGTTTGTCTCTGGTAAAACTTATAGAAGAAGAATGTCAAAACAGAACAAACAAACAAAATCATCAGAAGAATTTCGGAGCTCAGCATGCTAGCCATCTTGTTCTTTAATAACTTTAATAACTATATTCTAATTATTCAGATTTATATTTGTTTTACTTAAAATTCAAAAGATTTTAAAATTATTATTTTTTTACTTTATATTTTTCACTTTATTTAATTTTCTGACATTGTTGTCGAGAGATTCTGTCTAAGGTTTAACATCAGACTCTCTGTTCCCAAGGTTCCTCAGCTTATTATTATTATTTTTTTAATTATAATATATATATTTTTTTCTGTCTTCTGGAATCGAGTGTAGTGAAAAGAGATGGCCACACCTCTGTTACAGACCTTGCATTTACTGAAGTCAATTTCACTCATTTTTAAATAATCAGGTCAGTTCAGATTAGTCTCACCTTAACCTTACACACTTCTTCTTTACTTTGCAGACCTCATTAATGACTATAAAAGTACTCATGGTGACGTTCCCTCAAGTTCTACGCAGTGGGGTCGTGCCAGACATGGCTCAAGGAGGGGCCGGGGCCAGAGTCGTGGTCATGCCTCATACTACACACAGTCATATTCATCACTGCCAGAACCGTATGTGCCTCATTCTTCTGGCAGCTGGAGGAAAACATACTCACTTAACAACAAGAGCAACAGGACAGTTGGGTGCCATGTGTCTCATCCAGCAGTGGACCACCTGAACCAGCCTGACCATCACATCACTACATCTGGTGATGCTGCTACTGGGAATAGTGCTGGACCTTTTGGAAACAACAGTGTTTTATTTAAAAAGTTGAAAGCTGAACAAACCACAGATAAATCTGCAACATCTTCACTTAATGTCCAAAGTGAGGCTTCAAAGGAGAGGAAAAGTGAAGCAAGTGAAAAAAGGACTGTGCTTATACCTTCAACAGGAAAAAACGATCATGGCTGCTCATCTACCAGTACGCTAACTGACTCTGCTTCAACATCTGACCCTGAAATTAAGATAAAACCCACTTTGAAATCATCCTCAGCTGTGAACAATCCCTCTATCCCTTCATCTGTCAAATCTTCAGCTCCTGTTCAAGTCAAACCACACCTTTCCACTGCTGCCTTATCCAATAGGACTGTTGTAATGCCAACAGCCAATAGAGATTGTACTATGGCTTCTTCTGCCACCTCTAACCTTCAGTCTCAGGCTTCCTTAAGTCCCACAAAGCTTCAGCTTAAGCTAGACTCAATTCAGACATGTGTAGCCTCGCCATGTCATAAGAAATCTCGGTTTACTTGGGTAAAAAACCAAGAGATGGTAAACATAAAAAGCACACCTAAGCCAGTGACCTCTGGATCCTCTCCTGGGACAGCTACTGTCAAACGAGTCTCCAGCTCCAATAAGAAGGTGTCTCGCAAGCCTAATCTTTCCCTCGGAGCTCCTAAGACCTCAAAGTACACCTGGGTGTCTTCCTCTTGCTTCTTGTCAACAGCTGGGAAAGCAAACGCTTTAATAAAAACGCCACGCAAGCCCCTTTCACCCAAATCTCTTAAAGTCCCTGTAAGAACATCTCAAGGTGGACTGGAGGTACCAATTAAAGAAAAGAGATGTGCCACAACCTTAACAACTTTATCAAAAAAGTCTAAAGCTACAGGTGCCTCCACATCCCATGCTGACCATGCCAGCCGCTATCGCTGGAAAGCGGCTGGACAAAGCGCAACAGCAAATGCATCTAGCTCAATTTCTAGGACTACCCATAAGGGCACAGTCTATCAATGGACAGCTAACAAGAATGGGGAAAAGGTATTTGCTCTGTCCTCAAACCCCACCTACATGTACCCTACTACCACCTCACTGTCAGCTGGTGCTTTCAAGCTCAGGAGTCGAACCAAGATCATCAGAAGATCTGCTAGCAGGTGAGAGTTCTGCTTTAAGATTGTGATGTATTATACCATTATGCAAGGGGATGTGAGAAGTCAGAATTAATTTTAGCGATGCACCGGTATTAAAATGCTGGCCGACTCAATCATGCCATGGCCAAAATCTGACAAATTGATATGACATTTTTATACTATTTTATATAAAATAGACAGATATATTTTTCCTCTTGCAGGAGTAGTTATCTGTCCTGTTAAAAAAGGACTGATAACGAATAACAGTACTTGCCTGACATGTTGAAATGCATGATGTTTTATTAGTGGAATTATTAAACACAAGTAAGTTTCAGAAATGTGTATTTGTGTCAAATATCAAATAATGTGATAAAGCTGACATAGACTATTCTAAATTGACAAAACAAAAAAGCTAAAACATGGAAATTTCCTGGAACATGATTCATCACAAACTGTAGAAACCCAGTGTATTATATGACCTTTTTAAAGTGTAGAATGATTGCTAGTTGCAAATGTTCATATTTTGTGGCAATATTGTTCTTAAACTCTCCTCTAAATGGCAGCACAAATTTCCTTAAATTTCCTTTGCACGTCAATCAAACAAAGCAAACTTACTTTTTATTGACTTCTGTAACATGCTAACATTTCGAAAAACTTTTTTTTTTTGTTTACAGAAATTCTTACCGCATTTCGTGTATGTTTTATGTATGTCTATATACAGTCCCTCCTTAGAGAGAAGATACAGCCCCATTGTGCAGACTTTAAGGAGCCGGTATTCTTTGCGGAGACGGACACACGCTCCGGTGAAGAGTCCAACCAATACCAGGCGAGCACAGCCCAAAGTGCTGGTTTCATTTGGCAGACACAAGCTCCGCCGTCTCTCTCTCACCTCCACCTCACTCGGGACTTCAAGATCAGGTCAGTTACTATGACTGCACATTCACAAAATGCTTTGCAACTCTCAAAACACAATGCAACTCTACCTCTGCCTTTTTAAATGAACTGATTGTTTTTATCCCCTCTGTGACTAATTGGTTTAATTAGTAATCAACACAAAACGGTCTCTGGAAAATTAATTATCGCTGCTTTGTTTGTATTCCTTGGAGAGAGGTTGAGGTGGGCTTTATGTTCCCATGGAAACACAAAACTGCAGCAGAGATGAACAGTACACTGGGTACTGTCCTGAAAATAAAAGCTTACTGTAAATTAGATCATGGAAATCTTCCTGTCAGTCTCAGAGACTTGGCTGTGCTGACTAGATCAGTGGTACATGGAGTGCCATCATCTGGAATTTTATTTTTAAAAAATTAAAAAAATAGTTTAATATACCATTTTGAGGCCCACATTTTTGTCTTGATATTGATAAGTGTGCACATTGCAATAATTTGTTTACCCTTTTATTATTCTTGCATCTTAATTATTCTTATTTCTTATACTTTTTAAGGCTGGAATACACTACAGAAATTTTGCCCAGATATTTGGCTTGTTTTGCAGTCTGGATTTGTCCAGTCTGCAGATTTTGTGCAGTCAGAGTTGACAGATTTCACAAAAAAATGTATAGTGCATGATGGGCACAGACAGGTTTTTTAAAAAAAATTTTTAGTTTTAGACCATGATTCTTATGGAAGCCCTTTTTCTGCCACTGAATAAAAAAATAAAAAAGGTAACTGCGACTTTGTCATAATTCTCACAGTTGTTTTCATATCTCGCAATTGTGACGTTTTCTCAGAAATGCGAGGTTTATAGCAGTTGCAAGTTACTAAGTCAGATTTGTGAGTATAAACACCCAATTCTGAAAAAAAAGCATTTTCTTTCCCTCCTCAGAATTGGATTTCATGACTCACAATTGTGAGTTTATATCTCACAATTCTGTGAGATATAAACTTGTAATATTTACTTTTTCTCAGAATTGTGTGATGTAAACTCACAATTGCTAGATATAAAGTCAAAATTGCGTGATACAAACTAGAGTTTATACAGTATATTGCAATTCTGACTTTATTAATCGCAATTGTGAGTTTATACCATAAGAGTTATGAGATAAAAAGTCGCAATTACCTTTTCTTTTTTTTCTTTTTTTAATTCAGTGGCGGAAATGGGCTTCCATAGATTCTATGCAGTTGGCGGAATATCAAATATGTTTGATTTTTTTTTAGTGTTAGAACACAAGTTGTTTTCATTTTTCATGCGTATTTTATCAACAAAGCACACATTTCTGTGTGAGCTTGTTGTGTTTGAAACAACGTGAAAGTCTGGTAGTGTGGGATTCTCAGTCGTAGTGTATCAGTCGTAAAGTTATGCTTTTTTTGGAACAACATTTTATTAGTTGAACAATTGGTATGTTGTTAAACAACAGTACAACCCATTGTACACCCTGTACTTCTATCTCTCACAGCCTCATTTTTATTCCCGTCAAAAATTAAACATTGCAATACCCTGACTCAGGTCTATTGGATTTTATAATCTGATCCGTAATGGTACTGTGCCTTGAGAGCCATTCCATTATCAGCCATCACTAGGCCTGCATGGAATATTGTGAGAATATTATGTGATAATATTGCTGCAAAATTCACAGCTTCTCTGCTTCTTATAGCTTATGTCTTTTAATAGACTTTAGTACCGTTGAACACATTTTACCTTGTTTACTTCCTACAAAGGTATTTCTTTGTCTGGCATTTCCTAATTATGAAAGATCATGAATTAAGTCTGTTGACTGTGACTGTACACCCCCAATAGAGGGCAGCATGTTCCCAGCAGCCTGATTGGTTTAAGAGGGAGTAGGTTTGGGTGTGATGGCCCGTATCCGCTGGGGATAGGAGGAGTTAATTAATTGCCCAATCGGGCCGTGATGGTGTACATGTGCCGATAGCGGGTAATTTGCAGCAGTGGCACGCCGAATATGGCTACACTATCAAACCCTGCCAGCGCTCTTATAATTATTTATTTATTTATTGTTTTTTTTTTCAACTATAGGTATGACAAATGGCAAGCACTGACAAGCATTTTGCCAACTGATTCAATTGTTATGGCTTTTTGCTGGGTTGCCTCACTTGAAATTTAATTGATACAAAATTCTGCTTATATAACTATATCTCTGTTCTTATTGACTGTTATTGTCTTGTCACCCAACAGCTTTGCATTCAGTGTGGACAGACCAAAAAACTCCAGAATCTTACTTTAGGTTTTTGTTTATTTATTTACTTTTACTTTTTTCGCAATTCAAAATTTGCTGAATTAAAAAAAAATGTAATGGTTCCTTTTCATTAATATAGAGGAATAAGTAGAATCTTTATGTGGGTTATTTAACAGCCTGTGGCTTCAGATCTCCCCCTCATGCATGTTTGTGTAGGCAGCCTCTCTCCCATGTGTTTAAGTGATTAACTTAAGGGAGAGTTGCTGTGACTTTATTTGGTATGATGTATGTACACCTCCACCCTACCCCCTCCCATTCCACACACACAAATACACAGTGTTCAGGTCAACGTTTTAACATCTCCTCTGCAAACCGTTGGTATTTTAATGTGTAAATCAAAGGGCAGCATGTATCTTTTTCAGCGCATGCACATGCTGACCTGCTCAGGCAATGATATGGAAGGTTTACGATTAAGCTGGAGTCGGACACATCACTCTTCTCGTAAATGCATACTCGCATAGTCATGTTACCGCAATTCCACAAACACGCCCATATACACACCTTAGCCCTGACTACATCCATAGGGGTCCTATTACTGTACAATATTTGCACCTTTTTATTTGCCCATAAATCACTTGTCCAGTCTTTCACAGCTCTGATCTCGCTGTCATTTTCCACTCGATCTGATGGTGCCATCCCTCACCAGCTCACGTAAAGTTTACACACATGCATATGGTGGCCACACACGCAAGTGTCAACAGCGGCTAAATATAGGCTTGCAACATTAAACTTTTAGGTTTTACTTTTTTGTATTTTTGTATGAAAGAGCTTTTATGATCTTTTATAATTTACATCTTTAACTCACAAAATATCTTTACAATTTGGAGGAAGTGTGCAGAGGTATTTTAATCTATTCATAGCTCCATCCTAATTCACAGGATCCCTACATAGTGTTCATTGCTCCCTATACAGCAAGCAAGGGATATCTATAGAAGTTCAGGTCATTTGACAAAATTTGTTCGGGGGTATCAGTTAAGTTTAGCATGTATTATGTTCGTTGTGAAGTGCAGTGTAAGGAAGGTAATGTTTTATGAAGGGTTTGTATATGTTCATCCTGTATCATCTATTTTTTTCCCCCGATTACATTCTGTCACTTTATATAGGTACAAAGTATCTTTTCCATAGATTAGCACAATGCCTCACCCCTCAGGGCACAACCACACACTCGGTCAATGTAAATAAACATACACATATCCTGGCAACCAGGAGTTAAATTGGGATTTTGTAATTGGGGGAACCCTAACATCTGGCAAGCTATGATATCTATAGAAGTTCAGGTCATTTGACAAAATTTGTTCGGGGGTATCAGTTAAGTTTAGCATGTATTATGTTCGTTGTGAAGTGCAGTGTAAGGAAGGTAATGTTTTATGAAGGGTTTGTATATGTTCATCCTGTATCATCTATTTTTTCCCCCGATTACATTCTGTCACTTTATATAGGTACAAAGTATCTTTTCCATAGATTAGCACAATGCCTCACCCCTCAGGGCACAACCACACACTCGGTCAATGTAAATAAACATACACATATCCTGGCAACCGGGAGTTAAATTGCATGTTATTTTTTATTTAGTACTGTCCTGAATAAGCTATTTCACATAACGTATGTTTACATATACACCACAAGACAAAATAATAACTGAATTTATAAAAAATGATCCCATTCAAAAGTTTACATACCCTTGAATGTAAACAATACTATGTGTAATTTCCTGGATAATCCACAACTGTTTTTATATTTTCTGATAGTTGTTCATGAGTCCCTTGTTGGTCCTGAGCAGTTCAACTGCCTGCTGTTTTTCAGAAAAATCCTCCAGCTCCTGCACATTCTTTGGTTTTCCAGCATCTTCTGCATATTTGAACCCTTTCCAAAAGTGACTGTATGATTTTGAGATCCATATTTTCACACTGAGGACAACTGAGGGACTCATGCACAACTATTACAAAAGGTGAAAATATTTACTGATGCTCAAGAAAGCAACACAGTGCATTAAGCATGTAAACTTTTGAACAGGATGATGATGTGTAAATTCTTCTCATTTTGTTTAACAATCATATTTTTTCATTTAGTACAGGACTTCAGAAGCTACATAAATACTTACATGTTTCCCAGAAGACAAAATAAGTACAATTTACCTGATCATCCAATTCAAAAAGATTAAACCCCCTGTAAAAATTTATGAATATATACAGTATATATAGTTTCCTCCGAGGAGGCAAGGGAGGCAGTGTCTCCTCTCCTCAAAATTAGATGAGAAAATAATTGATATTAAAACGGTGCAAACATGACTAAATATGATATTAAAAGTCTAAAAGTCTCTCATTTTTATAAAGTAACACTGTCCAACAGCGACACCCGCAGGTAAAGTTACAGCGGAGGCTTGCCTCCCCTCGGTCCATTGACTTTCTGCAGAGACACCTTAGCGTGCCGTGACTTTTCTGGAGGCTCATTGAGATGAATGGGGGAAAATCACGTGAGAGGAGGCAATGCTTTCATTGCGCTATAATTGGATCTGATCAGTTATGATTGGATGTGATTGGTTCGTGTGATAAATCCCACCTCTTGTTTTCATGCGAGCTCTCGGCCTGAATGAAGAGAATGATGGCATTATTGACTAATTATAAAGTAAACAACTCTCCTGCTTAGATATCACTGTGGATAATCCACAACTGTTTTTATATTTTCTGATAGTTGTTCATGAGTCCCTTGTTGGTCCTGAGCAGTTCAACTGCCTGCTGTTTTTCAGAAAAATCCTCCAGCTCCTGCACATTCTTTGGTTTTCCAGCATCTTCTGCATATTTGAACCCTTTCCAAAAGTGACTGTATGATTTTGAGATCCATATTTTCACACTGAGGACAACTGAGGGACTCATGCACAACTATTACAAAAGGTGAAAATATTTACTGATGCTCAAGAAAGCAACACAGTGCATTAAGCATGTAAACTTTTGAACAGGATGATGATGTGTAAATTCTTCTCATTTTGTTTAACAATCATATTTTTTCATTTAGTACAGGACTTCAGAAGCTACATAAATACTTACATGTTTCCCAGAAGACAAAATAAGTACAATTTACCTGATCATCCAATTCAAAAAGATTAAACCCCCTGTAAAAATTTATGAATATATACAGTATATATAGTTTCCTCCGAGGAGGCAAGGGAGGCAGTGTCTCCTCTCCTCAAAATTAGATGAGAAAATAATTGATATTAAAACGGTGCAAACATGACTAAATATGATATTAAAAGTCTAAAAGTCTCTCATTTTTATAAAGTAACACTGTCCAACAGCGACACCCGCAGGTAAAGTTACAGCGGAGGCTTGCCTCCCCTCGGTCCATTGACTTTCTGCAGAGACACCTTAGCGTGCCGTGACTTTTCTGGAGGCTCATTGAGATGAATGGGGGAAAATCACGTGAGAGGAGGCAATGCTTTCATTGCGCTATAATTGGATCTGATCAGTTATGATTGGATGTGATTGGTTCGTGTGATAAATCCCACCTCTTGTTTTCATGCGAGCTCTCGGCCTGAATGAAGAGAATGATGGCATTATTGACTAATTATAAAGTAAACAACTCTCCTGCTTAGATATCACTGCTTTGTGTCACGTCAAAATGAAACATGAAATGGCTTGAAAACGTGGTGACAGTTTTTAGTGAGCATTCAGCTTGATGAAATGAAAGATGTAGCCTATCTTTGTGCCTGTGACAGTTGTGACAGGGCTTTTATGATGATGACCTGAAAATAAGTTGACTATTAAAAAGAACAGCTGAACATCAGTTCACAAATAAAAAATGGAGTGTCTATTTAGTGCAAATAGGCCGCTTTGTTGGCAGAGGATATTTACACTAACTCCGCCCATCAACGTGTGATTACAAAGCATTACAGAAGACTCTAGTGGCGCAGATGGTGAAGTACGTGTTAAGTCATTTTTGACGCAATCTACCGGGGTTCGAATCTGCGTTTTGCCGAACTTTTTTTCCTACCTTTTCAAATCAGATATCACACTGGAAAGGCATGTATTTTCAATAATAATGAAGGAAATAATCTAAAAGTTGAACTTAAAGTATCGGGTAGGGTTAGGGGAGGTATAGGTGTAGGGAGGGATTTATTGTCCCTTAAGGTGACATCCAATAATTTGAATTAAAATAATAATTTACACTCAATATGTTATTAATGCATACTGTTTTATAATGTACTACAATACTGAGGTGCAGATAATTGCCACTATTTGCAATAAGTAGTATAAATAGCAGAAAATCCTGCTAACGTTATATATATATATATTAGGGCTGTCAATTGATTTAAAATTGTAAATGTAATTAATCACATCCTTTTTCTGTGATTAATCGCAATTAATCACACACTTCATGAACTGAAAAGCGTTGATTTTTACAAAGCTCATCGGCCTGAAAAGCGAGGTGTGCTGTGATTGGCCAACTATCCAGTGCGTTGTGATTGGCCAAATACCTCAAGCCTGTGATGGAAATGTTACGCCCCTTACCATACTGTGATGCCATGTCCCGGCCGGAGCGACGAGACAACAACATTAAAAGCCATTATAAACGAGGCATTTGTTGCATCCAGTGGGGACATAATTATGGATTATAATGACTTATACTGTCTTTTTACGCATTGCGTTGCATCGCTCCGCATAAACATAAAACCATGTCTGCATTTGTGATTGGAGAAATGACAAATAACAAGTCCTACTCTACACTGCTCAAAACTCGCGTTTGAATCATCAGTGGCAAATTCTTTAAATATAAAAAAAGTACTTACAGTCTGTGAGTCAGAACAGCCAGCATTGTAGTCTACTCTACCAGGATCAGGAAACAGACCACATGTGACGACCCCGGGCTGGACTCCGCTTCGTCCATGGTGTATTTCCTCAGCGACCAGCACGGATGAGCTCTAGGCATGATGAAGCGGATATCGACCTCTTTTGGACGGCCAAACTAAGTAGTTTCGCTTTCACAACGAAACACACAGCATCTCCACAACATGGCCGCAGCGGCAACAGAGAGAGTAAAAGTTATGCAAATCTTCCCACATCGTGACGTAGACATGTGGGGGCGTGTTAGAATGTTTTAGGACACTCAAAAGGGATCACAGATGACAAATAAGAAACACCGTGGCAGGTGTTGATTTAAAAGTATGCACATTTCCTACCTTATTTGTAAATGAAATTCATCTCCAATCCTTCGTCTATCGTTTCAGGTTTATCCATTGTTATTCGAATGCAAGAAAAATATAGCTGGTTTTCCAAGTAAAAACACGTTATGTTATGATAGTAATCAGAGGGTGGGGGGATTGAGGGGGGTTCCCCCGCTCTATATGTCTCTCTGCATCAGCTAAATTATTTTTTATTCACAGTGAATAGGAGTTAAAATTCCCACCCGGGTGACATAACAGACCATGCAAAATGCCCAAAAGTATTTAAAATATTGCAAAGTAACATTGCAACCTTGCAAACAATATGATGTTTGTTATTATTAAAATTGTATATAGTATATATATTTTTTTTTATTTACCGCTTGGGCAATAACGTATATCTTCAACATAAGTTGTTGTCTATGACCAAAAATGTGAGTTGTTCAGTGGACTTTTAAAATTTGCTTTGCTTGAGAAAATAAAAACATAGTTAATGTTTTTTTCTTTTGATTTAGTCGAGTTGGTTTTGCATCAAACACAATGTAATTTTCTGCAATCAAGATCTGGCAGCAACAGCGCATTTTTCCGCTTGGGCGAGCACTTCGTGAACAGCTTACCTCGCACATTAAATCTGCAGCAGACCAGCAAATCACTGAGAACGCGCTATAATCCTGACGAGTCATAGCAACAGAGCTGAGGCGAGAAAGCTGCGGAGAATCCGCTCGCCCGGAAGCAGCTATAACTGACGTAGATTTACAGAAAATTACTGCAATTTGGCAAAAAAATTATTTAAATGATTTTACGTACTTATTCCTAACTCTTTAAGCTTTAAGTTACATTTCAAATGACAAGGGAGCAACTTATAATCATGTTTATATGAATTATCCCGTGAACTTATTCTCTCAAATGGCCTGGGTATGCGGAGCATTCGCAGCTTATATGGACGGAACGCCACTGATGTATATATGTATGTATGCATACAAAGCTGGATGGTGCTGGAGTGTACAGGAAATGCAATGGACTGCCAAACAAACTGCCAATCATTTTTGAGGCATTAGTGCTGGAATGCCGTTTTCTATTATCCAGACCAAATTAAACCCCCCTACTGGCAACCATACATGCATTGTAAATTTTAGAGGTGACAGCCAGTGCGTCAGTCTCCTCCTGCCCTTAAAGGGATAGTTCATCCAAAAATGAAAATGTGATGTTTATCTGCTTACCCAAAGGGGGAACAAGGATGTAGGTGACTTTGTTTCTTCAGTAGAACACAAATTATGATTTTTAAGTCCAGCCGTTGCAGTCTATCAGTCGTATAATGCATGGCAATGGTAACAAAATCTATGAGAGTAAAAAAAAAACATGCACAGACAAATCCAAATTAAACCCTGTGGCTCGTGACGACACATTGATGTCCTAAGACACGAAACGATCGGTTTGTACGAGAAACCGAACAGTATTTATGTAATTTTTTGACACTCTGTCCAACTTCCTTGAGCGCGTGCACGGCATCCGATGCGTGAGGTGTGTACGCACTCTGGCGTAGTTTACGTTAATGGGTGTGTTGATATCCAGGCGAAGAGCAATCAATCATAACTTCAGGCGAGCAGGTTCCCGAATGAGTTCGCGCGAGAGAACGTAATCTTTTAGTTTTAAGTCGGTTTGAACAATCCAGATAAGTGCAAGTAAGTACCATTTTGATTAGCCGTCGTACCTACAATGACTGTGCACTGTGTAACCAATGAGTGACGTATAAGCGCGAGAGATCACTTCCGGCGCTTGCGTAAACTACGCCAGAGCGCGTACACACCTCACGCATCGGATGCCGTGCGCGCTCTTTTTTTGGGTGAACTATCCCTTTAAGCATTCGTTCCTTATGTGGTTTGTTTGTTTGTTTTTTTGCATCACTAGCTAGTTCACACTTCCTTTAGTTTCTGCCACTTTTTTTCACACCACCACTGCTCCCTCATCTGCTGGATCTCATTCCCGGCTCCCCCCCCCACCTCCCGTTCTTACATATGCCTCTGCCATATTGAGTAAGCATCCCAGCTCCAGTCCAGTAATAAATACCCTGTTTATGACAAATGTGTGTCGGCCAGCCCTGGTTTACTTGATCCACATGCCCTCCTGATCCAAGGTTAGCATTGCGTGAAACCTTGTGGTGTATTATTGTTAGTTATAGATATAGATATGCAATACAATCGCATGAATACAACACAAGGTTGTATGTAAAGGTAGAAAGCCAGTAGGGATATCAAGCACAATATAACATGAATGGTGTATTAATCTGAATGCAAAAGAAATAGGAGATATTTACGAGGGCCAACATAGTGTCTTTACTTCTCTCAACTGTCACCTGAGATATATTTGCTCTAAATACCACAATGCCACAGTGGTTTCATCAACTGCGTCAGTCACGCTTGTACTCGCACACCGTCGACCCTCAGTCTCTGGGACGAACATTCTGCTCATTCCACATCACTTTCTCAGGCCCTGCATGTCAAGCAGATGGGCCAGCTCGCTCTTTAATGGGGTGTAATCTCTCCCCTCCACCAATGTCCACTGGATAAACATCCAACTACTCAAATTCATGCTCTGTACGGGTCCCGGCATGCACATACCAACCTGTTCAAAATATGTCCAGCAGGCCTGTCTTTGGGAGGACCACCCACCACCTGTTAACAGCTATTGTGTGTATGTGGATGTTCAGTATATCTCAACTTGTCTGTCCTTCAGCTGTCTGTTGTCAGTTTCTCTCTGTCTGGTTGTCGTTGGTACAACTGCCAATTACTTTCATCACTGTTCAAATTAACGGAGGCTTGGTGAGCATAAGATAATTTCAAAAATATTTTACAAAAATCTTACCAACTCCATACCTTTAAACGAAAGTGTAGATTTGTTATTTGTTTGTTTGTTTGCTTGCTTGCTTGCCCGAATTTGATTATTTATTTGACGTTTAGACATGCACAGAAAAAAAATACAGTGGATATAAAAAAATATATATACATATTTTTTTTAAATGTAAGAATTAATAAGAAATATTAATATTATAGCAAATATAGAAAACTAAAAAAAGGATATTCAATAAATATTCAACAAATCTGAAGAAAGAAATTGGTTTACTATGCAATTTTGGCAATGGACAACATAGAACTCAGAACATCTTTTTTAGCAGGGCAGCTTCTGTATATAAATAGAAGTTTACAAATCATTTGGTCAGAATGTAGTAACATACCATGGTAACACCCAGCATACAACCACAGGACAACTGATCAACCTCAAACTCTTTAAAGAAAACACCCCTCTGCTCGACATGGATTCCCAGTGTGTAATTCGTGTACAGTCACTGACAGACGTAGAGAGACATTATCCAATGCTCTTGTGCCTTGCTTCTCTAGCCTGGGCCTCTAGCTGCTCCCTTGTCAAACTGTCAGCTGGCCATAATTAAAGCTTCTCACTGCTCGGGCTTGTTTGACACACCCAAGCAGCAGCACAACTAACAGCCACCTGCCAGGCACACCCATCCCCTGCACTTATCTGTAAACTGCATGAGAGCACCTGCAGATTAAGTGAAAGGAGATAAGACCACTTAGTTTCTATGCAGTTTGAGATGTGTGTCTAATATACACGTACAGGAAAATGTATAAGTACAAGCAGAAATAGAAAATGTGTTTATTGTCAAACTGTTTGCACACATTTTCACATTGGAGCTAGTTTTGAGTTTGTGCGGTAAAGGGTTGATGTGTGAGATCATTTGTTGAGTGTTTGTGCCAGCAGTTGAAGGCTAAGTGATGAAAAGTGTAATCCAAACGGCAATGAAATGGGACACTGCACTTACACTCCTTCCCTGTTTTGGGGGTAAATGTTTTCTTGGTATCCTGAGGGGTCTCCGGTAACACAAGGGACAGAATAAATCAGAAACCTTAAACAGGACACACCTGCTAATTATTTAAGAACATACACATCATTTATCGCCTCTAACACATGCATTGTGTAGTTGTGTTTGTCCGAGACTTACAAACATGCTTGTCTTTACGATTTATTGGTATTTTGTCAGTCCAATTAAGCTTTACTTGACTAATTAATGTTGACGTATGATTGTCATCATCTAGTTTCTGTAGTGATAAATAATTACCAGTAATCACCCAAAATACATACTTATTTTTATTATTATTACTATAAATTAAATATTGTTACATGGAAATTGAAATAAATTGTTAATTGTAAACAAATAATACATAATTTAATTACCATTTATTTACCACTTACTATTTATTTAAATAATAAATAAATAAATAATTTAACAATAAAAATAATGTTTTAGAATTTTCTAACTGAATTTTTAGCTGTAATATTTTAGAGCACACTGCTCCCCTTGTGTGACTGTTATTCAGGTGTACTTTTTTGACACTGAAGACTGTTCCTTTTGCGTCAGTCTTATGTAGCACAACATAAGTAAGTTCACTTAGTTGTTTTAAGACCATGGCTAGGTTCCTACAAATGGCACGTTATAATATTACCTCTTGCCCAAGCCCTTTAAGTTTCCCCTTTCCAGTAATCTGATTTTAGCGTCCCCTCCCACACACCCTTCATCTGTCCACACGGCGTGAAGTGTTACCATAATAATCACAGTAAATTGGCATTGCGTGGGAAGAAGACTATGCGGTCTAAGGCCAGCCAAAACACATCCATAATGAGGCTTTTTGGCCCTTTCATAGAGTGGATTGGAGTGGGACAGGTTCATGGGGTTAAATGTTTCCAACTGGGAGGGGGCAGAAAGAGGGCCTGGAGATTAAGACTAGTCTTCAGGCCTTACTTTAAACCAGTAAGACACTCTGTTCTCTGGAGGAAAGCTGGTGTCACAGAGGTCATGTTTACAGGGGTGTTGTGCTTCTAGAAAAAGAGACACATCATTCACTTGCTCTGGTTTTTTGGAACTCTAATCAACATGCTAAACTAACTGTGTATGTTTTGTTTAGGTGTATTGTCACTCTGTGTTGAAATTTACTAGACAAATTGGTCACTTGGCCATTATTTCACAGTATTGACAATATCGGTCTTATTGTAAGCACTATTCGCTTTTGTACAATTGAAATATGTAGCTAAAAGCTGGAATATACACAACATTCGTCAGTCAGCGTTTACCTATTTTATGGAAAATTTATGGAAAATTGTATATTGAGCACAGTCTATGATTCCATCAAATTATAAAAAAATGTTTGATATTTTGAACAAATTTTAGAACACATTTTTATTTGTCATGCCCAGTATATATGTGTAACATTTACAAAGTTGGCAAGTGTATGATGATTAGTGTTTTAAAATCTGATTGGATTAGGTAGTGTATTCCTCACCTCTAGAATCGACTAAAATCTAAATAGTTTTTTTTCTAATTTATGCAGTTTATAATAAAATCACTAGTTCATTTATAGGATATGAGCGAATATGCCGATGACTGTTGAAAGACAGGTGTATGAAGTAAGAAGATGAAGTGTAAGAATTAGGTAGACCGATTAATATCCATTTTTACTTTTGGCTGTTATGTGAGCCCACATATGTTCATATCATTTTTAGTAACCATATCCGAGAACAGTTTCAACACATTGCAGTCAATTACAGGTCTTGCAGGCATAGTATAGCCATTTACACCACCTTCACTGGTGCAGTCTCACTCGGTTTTTGGCCTTTGATCTGTCTTGTTCACTCTGTCCAAGTGGCTAGTTACCAAGTTGCCAAGTTAGTTTCCAAGTTCCTAATTACAAACCCAGAAGCACATGAAACTGTGACTCTTAAAGGGGTCCTATTATGCTCTTTTACAAAGTCTTGATTTTGTTTTGGGGGTGTACTAGAACAGGCTCATACTAGGTTGTTTGAAAAACACATTATTTTTCACATATTTTACATTATTACAACACCTCTCTCCCCAGTCTGGCATGAACGGCTCAAATAGTTCCTGTATCAAATGAAGGCCCGCCTTCTGAAATACGAAATGTGCTGTGATTGGGTAGCTGGGCCAGTGTGTGTTGTGATTGGCAGCACTCGGCACCTGGTCAGGAAATGTCACGCCCCTTACCATAACCGCCTGCGAGCTTCAGTGTAAATATTGCATCAAATCAAATCAATTTGAGCTAGATTTAAACCCGGATGATTGTAATCACTCCAAGTTCGTCTGCATTTGGAAAGCTAGCGTGTCTCCAACATAGTGATAATAACAATCGTTGCCTTCTCTAGTGCAGCTCAACCAGGTCTCGTCCCATTCGTCGATATTTGTGATATCACAAATCCTGGAAAATATGCGTTGTAGTCCAAACGAGTCGTTCGTTGTAGTTTTTGAAAAGTGATTTCTGTTAAATAAAAAATCTCCTTTTGAAGTGGACTTTGAGCTTTGTAACTTTGCAGATCTTTTTTATGCTCAAACAGCAACATTACAGACTAACTAAAGTTGAAAAAGTGAAAAAGCATTTTAGAAACCCTTTAAAGCTGAAGTGTAATTTTCTGTGCCACTAGTGACCAAATGGATTTGCAGAATTTGTTTTTTTTAAAACCTGCAACCACCTTCTTGTTCACCACTCTCTCTTTCTCTTTCTCAAATTTTTTTTTTTACAGAAGACATTTGAGCTAAAGTTGATAAAGTTAAAGATATAAAGTTTTCCTGTCTTCTTACACATTTTTTTTAAATATGAATTTAATATATTTATTCAGCAAAAATGCATTACCAAAAAATTATCAAAAGCGATAGTAAAGTTTAAAATGTTACAAGTACTTCTGTTTCAAATAAATGCTGTTCTTTTGAACTTTCTATTCATTAAAGAATACTGAAAAAAATGTTCACGGTGTGTGGGACAATGTACCATGCAGCACAACTGAAGGATCATGTGTCACTGAAGACTGGAGTAATTGCCGCTGAAATTTCAGCTTTATCATCGAAAGGTTAAATTACATCTTAAAATAGATTTTAAAAAAAGTGTTTTAATTTAATTTAATTAATTTTTTTATAATAGTAATATAAATTCAGTGTTTGTGAGACTTTTTTTTTTTAAATGACCCCAATCTTTTTTTGGTAGTGTGCATATAGGTTTATGTTCCCATATGCAAAATATTGTAAATCTCCAATCCACAGTGCATGTGAAGAGGATGATTGACTTGTTTACGATAAACAAACTTGACCCTTTGGCCCTAAGCATATTCTAGAATAGCTTCATTTCATTGCATGTATGAATTACATGGCTTGTGGAAAAGAATAAGGAAAATCTAAACAATCAATAGGAGGATGTCAATAAAACAACCACAGTTCAGTTCAAACAGAGCTTGTGTTACTCTCATCTAGTGTTGTTTTTGGCGGCCTGTTTTAGTCTAGTCTTTGTGTGAAGCTGTCATTTTAGATTTTATTAGTTTTAGTCACGTTCATACTCTTTTTAGTCTAGTCAAGTTTTAGTCAACTAAAAGTCTGAGCATTTTTGTCTTATTTTAGTCAGAATTGTCCATGACTATTTTCGTCTAGTTTTAGTTGACGAAAATTGTATTTTAGTCTCTTTTTAGAAATGCAATTCTATTTAACCCAGTCAATATAGTATAAGTACCTAGTAGTATAGACGAAACCAAAATTTTCTTTTAGCCAAACCCATTTCAAACAAGGTTATCTTATTATATTATTGTTACCTTATAGACTCAAGAATACATCCATTCCAGACACGGAAGACGCTCTGATTTGAATTTACAACATTTATTTTACCAACCAAACATGTTAGAAGTACACACACATAAATTTAAATAAAGATGAACCCCGGCTGGCCGGCCATCGGTCCCTTTCTCTGTGTCAGACTTAACTTTGTTTGGTTTTCGTCTTCTAAATCCGTGTTTCCCAACCTTTCTTTAGTCACGGCACCCTTTAGAAATTTTAACAAATTTGTGGCGCCCTACAAAATTAATTTTGTCACAATATTTGAATTTCTAACTTCGATATGATAATTTGAAAAGTATAGATATTCAGTACAACAGGGAAGAACTGCAGATTATAATGTCATACAGATATTTTTAATATAAAAAATGTGTATATCAATGGTGGCAATCAGTAGGCTAATTTCTAATGAAGATACCAATTTATATGACAGATTTTAATGTAGGCTTTTATTCATATATAAACATTGTGAGATAGCTAGTTATAATGGTAATTAAAAAAAGTTTTGCTCACTCAGTGTATTTTTGATTTTACAGCTGGGTAATTGTGTTGCAGTAGCACGAGATAGCTTGATTTAAAACTTTGAATTGAATAAAAAATGACAAGGAGGCTAAGCAGTTAATAATAAAATGAGAACAAATAAAGAAATTACTAATGATAGCACAAATAAAAAAAAATCACGATAGGCCTACAAATGAAATAAATTGCTTTTTAGTTTTTCGGGTAGGTCTAACACACAGTAGGGCTATTATAAAGGTTCGTTGACGACAATGTTTAGTCATAATTTTCATTGACGAAAGCAACACTACTCTCATCG
Organism: Sinocyclocheilus grahami; assembly: GCF_001515645.1. NCBI lineage: Eukaryota > Metazoa > Chordata > Actinopteri > Cypriniformes > Cyprinidae > Sinocyclocheilus > Sinocyclocheilus grahami. The sequence continues at coordinate 155,196 of NW_015505765.1, read as the reverse complement.
CCATCCATATGGGCTTAAATCAACTTCTGTGACCGTAGACTAATGGTATATTTCTGTCCCTTCCTCTCCCTTTATCTTTGCTACTCTATGACGGAGTGATGAAATTCTCCTAATTAACTGGCTGGCTGTAGCTGAATGCTGACCAGAGAGGCCATCCAGGGGCTAGAGTACACACATTACTCCCAAACCCACAGTCCGCTCCACCTGGCCCACAGCCCATGACGGAGGGGTGAACTGGGAAACCCGACCCTAATAACTCTCAACTTTCCATTTCTGTCGAAGTGGCCCAGACATTGGAGCTCATGCTCTATTCTGAGCCTAAGAATTAAGCCAGCAAACCAAGCAGGCGCCCCTTCATTCGCCTTTCCCTTTCCCTATTTTTTTAATCTCTCACCCGGCCCATTTTCTGTCTGCTTTTTTGTTCACGATGGGCTTTTTTGGCACAGCCCAAAGTTTCACTCTGGCATATCCCTTTTCTATGCCTTCCCTCTCTCTCATTTGGACTCGATCTTTATTTTACTCTCAAGGGAACAGTTAAGTACCTTCAGGCCTCTCAGAGACTCCTGGCCACGATTGGCATGCAAGTTCCCCAGCTCAACACCCCCTATCCAAGTAAGCTCCATAAACCCTGCATGCACACACACACACACACACACACACACACACACACAGGTTGCCCCAACAAGCTATCTTAGTCATCCTCACAGGTGGCTGTCCAAATTTAAAACCGCAGGCTCTGTGTGTTATCCTGGGAAATGTGTGGGAGCTTGTTTAACACACAGAGCTCACAAACTGATGGACAGATGAGATCTGGGAAGTGAGTGTTGTCAGTGGAAGGCCCCCAGCTTTCTCTTTCACTTTCTCTTCATCCAGTCTTTTATTTTTGGTTTCTTTTGCTTTTGATTTTTACTCTTTTGAGCAGTTGTAAATATACAACTTTTTGTTGTATGTAAATATTTTCATTCAGTGCAGTGATTCTCAACCCAGATTTTACAACTCGACACAGTATAGTAATTATTGTATGCAATTAAACAAATATATTTCTTAAAGCTCCCCATCTACCTTTTACCTGAGTAACTCAGCGAAAAGTAACGAGTAACGAATGCTACCATGATGGATTATAACTTCCGTTTGGATTATCTCATGCCACAGTAAGAGCAATAAACTTAAATAAAATTCTTGTGAAGTACTTGTTTTTTGCAACAGCAAATCTGTCCGTCTCCGACAGTGTATGCATTGCATTCTGTGACAAATACTGACAAGAGAAAACAAGCATGGCTTGCAGCACCTAAGTTAAAATACTGTGTGTAAAGTAATAAAATAATGTGTTAAAAATAATGTGTGCTCTTATCATTTTGTGGACAAAATCCTTTTCTGATACACGCTGTACGCGGTAGACCAATCACAACAGATCTGACCAATCAGAGCAGAGTAGGCTCACGGAAAGGAGGGGTTTAGTGTGTGTGTGTTTGTAAAATGGCACAGTTATATAAATATCTGAAAGATATTTTAACTTAACATCAGTCATATAAGTCAGTCAAGCATTATAATATGATAATCAATATTATGTAATGATAGAACTTTAGTCATTAGAATTAAAACTTGATAACCATTTATGAATGCATATTTGTCATTTTAACTGAACTTCGGACTGGTGGTGGTACTTTTTTTGGTCATTCAGTGTTTCTGTAAAAAATAAAATAAAAAAAAATGGGGGGGGGGGATCAAAGATACTAATGATACGAATTAATAAGAACAATATAAATCGCACTAAGGATTAATGAGCTACTGGATTCATGAATATTAATCAGGTTGTGTGCGTTCGCTCGAACTGATTTGCTGAAATCAAAACAGGGATGATAATAGATGAGCGCCAGCCAATAAGATTGCCATTTGCACATTAGTTCCGCCCACTACCGGAGAAAGCGGCAGTTGTTAAACGCTGAAGAATTCCAAAGGAACTCCGTTATTTTGACAGCAAAATATAACAAAGAGTATCGTTTACATGTAGCGCGTCAATTCTCTCTCCCTCTCTCTCTCTCTGCGTGTGTGTGAAACAAAGCGACGGGGAGTCGTGCGCCTTCACACTAGAGTTTATGGTACGTCAAATACAGGTGCGTTGCACAATCCATTGAGATGAACTGAAAAACATCACAGATCGCTTGACGGAGAGTGAAACTCTGAAGCGCTCAGTCAGAGTGTTCTGTGAGTGAAAATATATCTGTGCTACACTTATACTTAACCTCCAACTCACACACTGGCGAGTAAAATCTAAGAATTGATTAGCAATTGGCTAATATTAGACATCATTTAGTCGCCCAGAGTAAGATTTAGTCGCATATGCGAGTGATTTACTCGCAATGTAGAGGGTTGTATTAAATGCCCATTTTGAGAAAACGAAAGCGTTTTTTGACCTTGCATGCATGTAAACCTTTTGTAGGAGACTCCCAAAACAATATTAGGAAAGTTAAAAATGGCATAACAGGGGCACTTTAAAACAAACATTGCAATTTATCACCTTGAAGTTATAAGCTCAATAGCATGCAAATGTATTATTAACAGTTCACAACGATTGTCTGTGCCGATAGCCTTGTGGGCAGTGTGCCAACGTACTGTGCTATGGTCATCCCGAGTTCGAATCCCAGCTTGAGGACCTTTCCCGATCCTGCCCCACTTTCTCTCCCAATTCGCTTCCTGTCAACTCTAAACTATCCTATCACGATAAAATGCCAACAAAAAAAAGACTGATGGACCAATTTCGTTCACAAATATCTTTTTATTTTTTATTTTCTTGATATATCTCAAACCCCCTTCTCTTTAAAAAGGCTTAGAGCATTTACCTGGATCCAAAAATTAATCAGACGTTTTATTGACAGAAGATATGGGTATATCGTGAAACCTGTTTAAGTTACTTACACCAAATCACAGATCAAAAGATTTTATCCAAAAGGCCTGTTTATTTATATCCTCTGTTTAATTATATGGTAAGTATTTTGGGTTGTGGCCTCCAGTGGAGACCCACATCTAGTATTAGTGAAGCCCTAGTATTTGAGTGTTTTATCATGAAGAACAGTATGTATGACATTCATACTTTGCATCAAAAAATGGTATTACATTTTCCCTAGCTTACTTAAATGCACTACAGTGTGTGTGTGTGTGTGTGTCCGTTTCATTATGGATGATTGCTTGTGTTGGTCTGTCAGCCTGCACTGTTGTTAAAGGACTTTAAGATAACTGCTAATTCCACTCCTGCAGTATCGATCGGCTGGGATTGGTGGGTATAGTTTTATAGGCTCCCACTCAGGCTACATAATTAATGCTTAGCGTATTTAATTAGTAAGATTTGCTCTGAACTAAGAGAGTAATTGAGTCCAGTCTAGTGGGGGTGGGGTGGGGGGTGCAGTTCTGATGTTACAGTATGGGTTTGTGTACATTTTTGCCTTGCACTGGAATCCTGACTCCCTGCACATGTGTTCAGGGGGATGGAGGTTTGAGTCGGACATATATCATGTCCGGATTCCATTGCCTTCATCTTGCTTACCACTTTTTTTAAAGGCAAACTGAGGTGCTAGAGTGATTTTGCCACTAATGTAGCTCATCTATTGTTTGTATTCCCATTGGCAAAACACTGCACCTGTCTCAGGACAGTGTTAAGCATGGTTCCTGCTGCTATTTCTACACCTGTATCAGTTTGCCGCACAGCATGCAGACATCGGCACACACTAGGTCAGGGAAATCTGCCAAAACAATTCCAGATCCTCTTTAGTTTGTCTGAGTGTCTTGGAGTTAGTTAGTTATCCATTTCTTTTTATGCTCACTGTCGCCATGCTGCACTTTAAATGACACAATACGTTCAGCTTCATTTTAGGTGTTGATTTTCTCCATTTTGACATCTTTCCTCTTCTTTTGAAATTAAGCTCATAGGTACTTATTTTTTTAGATGAAAACACAATATGTATTGTGTAGTTCTGTTATATCCAGTATTACCAAGTATGAAATATATCAAGGCTTACTTGTGGCAAACATTGTTATTAATATTTAGGGGGGGAAACTATATATTTTTTGTTTGCTTAGGTTTTAATGTATGAGATATCTTTTTTGTTCATTACTGATCATCACCTGCAGAGGGAGCCCTTTTACAAGGGGCCCATTCATAATTTAAACCACTTGATGATTTAGTCAGTACAAAGATTGTAAGCTTTATCTGTTCTGTTGTATCCTTTAGTAGATTTGTCTTCCAGAGTATCTTCTTAATTGTTAGCAGACAAGTTTCTTTACTCTGAGACACAGGACAGACATGTCCTAGAGTGGCAGTGTGAATGGCAATAGTGTGTTGTAAATGCACCTGTCTCTGCCTGAGAATTGTGCCGAGGGTCTTTCCCACACCTGTGGACTAACAGTGTTCCTCTCTGTTGACAGCACTCTCATATCCCACACACTAATTACTGAGAATCTTTATTTGGATGATGCATAAGAGGAAGACATTACTGAAGCACACATACACGCATGGGAATTTAGAGATTGTGATCTAAAGATAGAAAGAAAGATGTCACCTTTTAAAATACACCGGAAATATTTGTATGTAGAAACAGTCTTCACTCAGCAATTGCTAGTAAATTTTACAAATAATTGTTCAAGGGAAAGTTCAGCCAAAAATTTTAATCTTGTCATCATTTACTCACCCTCAAGTTGTTTCAACCCTGTATAATTAAGTATATTTTTTCTGTTAAACACAAAAGAAGATATTTTGGGGGAAAAAAGCTGATAGTCCCCATTGACTTCCATAGTACATTAGTCAACGTTTGAAGTGGATCAAAAAAGTTAATCAAAGTTGTCCTAAGACGAGAACACATTTTGGTTTTAGGACAACTTTGATGAAAGGTTTTGATCCACTTCAGTGTTGACTTGTGTATTTTTTTTCCATACTGTGGAAGTCAGTGGGGACCATCAACTGTTTTGTTACCCATATTCTTAAAAAATATCTTCTTTTGAGTTCGACAGAAAAAAGAAATGCATAGAGGTTTGGAATAACTTGAGGGTGAGTAAATGAAGACATAATTTTCACTTCTGGGTGAACTGTGCCTTTAAGTAACATATTGAATTTAATGTGTAATTTTTGAAGTAGAAGGTGTGACGTAGATTAGAAAAAAAATAAAATATGTATGTATGTATGTATATATATATATATATATGTATATATATATATACTGTATATATATATGTATATATATATATACAGTATGGAACGATATTCCGGACAATTTTCAAATAGGATAGCAAATTGTATTTTCAATTGCGCTACCCCCCCCCCCCCCCCAACCCCCCAAAAAGAGAGAATTTAGTCACCATTTAATTTGTTCACCATTAACCAGTCTAATTTGTTATGAGAGGGAATTCCACAACGTGTGTGTGTATTAAAAGAAACGAAACTCCTTCTTTTCCCTCTGTGTAGCTTCGACATGATATAATTATATGTGGTTTTGCACATCATTTGACATCCTGTTGTCCCCGGTGAGTTGCTCTGTGGGAAATAGCTAGTTTGTCTCCTGTCACGGTGGATGTAGAGCAACCGGGGTTCTGTTCTGGTTAGGGTTAGTCACTTATCTGGTCAGGATTTGCAAATATACTTTCTATACAGTCTCCTCCTACTACTGTCAGCTCATTAATGTTGAGTTGGTTACTACAAAATTATAAAGAAAGCACTAATAACTCACATCACTCATTACATAAGAATTCACTTAATTTCTATATCAACCTTTAACAGATAAACAATAGTGCTGATCATCGGCTATAATGCCATGTACATGTAATAAACCAGGATTTTGAAGATTTCTTAATCAGCTTAAAGGAAATGAACTCCTTGTTAACAAACTTAAGCAATAAATGTGTAATGTGTGTAGAAACCTTTCTCTTAGGTTAGCATTTAGACACAGAAATCTTTATAAAAATAGTCTATTACTATTTATATAAATTGTATTTGTAAATGAATGTACTGTGTGACATGAATCTGCTATCATGCTAGCAAATGGTACACCATTGATCAGTTCAGTACGGTGCATTTTTTCCTGACACAGACTGATAGTCAGGCTGGCTAAAGCATTTATTCATTTCTTTGGGGTCATCTGTATGTTTAAAAAGTGACAACAGATCCCATGTTAACATTAACGCTGCTTTCCATGTGTGAAGCACTGAGGCGGAAGAGTCTTGGTTTTAGGAACAGCAGACGGCATAGTATTGATTGTGTGCAGTGGTCAATCGGTCTAAACGCCCTTCCTCACACTAGACTTGTGCGGGATGGATTTTTCAGTCCCGCTCCCGCAAGATTCTGTCCCGCTCCCGCAGAAAAATATCTTATCTGGGCCCGCTCCCTCCCGCGACATTCATGTTTTGTGCAGCTCCTGCCCGCATAAAAGTAATCTATATCGATTTTTTTTCAGCACATAAAAGAAATTTACATTAAATGGTTCTGTAACATCTCCTAAGATCCACAACATCCCAGCATAAATGCTCCCGATAAAATATTTGTTATTTAGGCTAAGCATAACCATTACCAAACCTTGGTATTTTTAACAGAAAAGCAAGCACAGGCTGCTGCGTGCATGGTTTGGCATGGCAGAATGCGAGCAGCACTTCCTTTATTATCACTATTATTATGACATCTCAGTTCATCGCGATCTCATAAAGCTCTGTTATAACACAATGAACATATGCACAATGAATCTTTCACAGTGTCTATTGTGAAAGTTATTAGAATGTCAATTACGATGTTATTAGTTGTTCTTTTTGCTTTTGTGCAACACATAAATAACAATGTATATGTTTTAGACATTTATTTGTTTAGATCATTTCTATTTTGCGGGAGTACCGCAAATCATTTTATTCTCCCGCATCCCGCACACACACAAGTCTCTTCCCGCTCGCACCCGCACCCGCCCATCAAGAGTTGTCCCGCTCTGCACCCTGTTGCGTTGGGTCCCGCCTAAACTTATTTTTACCATTTTTTGTTGTTGTTGTTGATTTGGTGTATACAGCATTAGTTAATATTATATCTGAGCTGTTTAATAAATATAGTCAGGCCGTCCCATCGTAAGTCCTATGGCATGCAACAGACACCCAATCTAATGTTGCATAAGTCATGGCCTTTTCAAATGGACCACTGACCTCAGATTATAAGAAACCGTTGAGAGAAATCAAGCATAGCGTTAGTTCTGGCAGGTCACGTTAGTCAAGCTCGCATCAGCTGACCTTCAGCTGATCCCCATCTACCTATGGGAATACGACACCTATCTAAGCATTCATATATAAGGTCTCTCAGTATTATCCTCCTCTGTCAGTCGGGATTCAGCCTTCTGATTCTCCTTGAATCAGACTAATTCTAAAATGTGTACACAATGTGTACACACTTTAACGATATCTGCAATACATTTATGTTAGTTCTGTTCTGTTTACCCTGGGGGGTTATTGCCGCTCTCCCTGCTCTCATCCATGCTAGGCTGCATGGAGGCGCAGGAAGTTCTTGCCCAGAACAGAACCATACCGCCAATCCAAACTGTATGCAAATTGTCAATCATCTTTGACGATAGTGGTCCTGACAGAAACACAATTTATGATTGCCTTTTATAACAGGACTTGACTGTGCAGGTATGAGTGTAGGATGTGATAACAAATAGAAATGTTTATTTTGTTTAATGCTGCATATTGAGTTAAAGTGTTTCATACACTTGTTAAATTATTGTGTGATGTGTAATAAGATCTTTTTATGGTCTAAATGATAGTGTTCCTTAATGCAGCTCTGCGGTTAGGGTTAGTGAATACCAGCTGGCCTATTTTAAGCGCCAGTGATTTGTTCCTTTCTCTTCCCTGCCAGGGCACTTGTCATGTCCCATATCCCCTTTCATGGCATTCTCCACTTAATGAGTTTGTGGATATTAATGACCAACTTGAAGTGAAGCCTCTTGTCTTACAACAGTGATGGGACACTGTCACTCTCTCTCTCGTTCCCTCCCTTTGCCATTATGAAAAGGTGGTAGATTTGTCATTGCCTGGCACAGATCCCATGCCTGGCAGGTGCCCTGGTGAGAAGTCTGGTAGTAACCCCTCCCGAGTGACACGTTTGAGGCTAGCCGTGTGAATAATCTGAAGGTCAGTGGCTTACCCGTTTTCAACGCCCTTGCAGTTGTCCTGGTGACATTGAGGGCAGCTGCTCCAGTGGTTAGGTGCTCTCCTCTTTGCCCATTCTGAACAGATGCCTGTTCCCTTTCGTGCCAGCCTTACCCAGAGGGACCAATTAAGCTTACAGCAGCTGCAGGCATCAGTGCCAGTCAGAGCGGAAGGAGGAGTGTGAAGTGATGTGAAGGGACTTGAGACGTGAGGGACACTACAGCGTCTAGTACTTTGTTCTCTTAACACCTGCTTGACACTCAAAGGTCTAGGTGTGAAGACGGGTCCTTGCAATCACCTGAAACCTGGCAGTCCACCACTGACATTTCCCCTGTGAACCCTGACCTTTGGTGAGCTGAATGTGAATTTAGATTTTTGTACCTTTTTGCACCTCTTATTGAAGGATCATTCTGATACTGTTGTACACACGTATATTTAAATAAATAATTTCCCCCCAAATTACAATTCTGTTAGCATTTAGTTTTTGAACTAATGGGGGATGAGGGTTGTCAATGGCCCAATGTTCAAACAAAAACAATATATAGATAGATGCAGCCCTATTCTGAAACAGTATGATAGTTTAGTGTCAGAAACGGTCTTTTTCAAACATGGCGGCTTAAAACACAGCAAGTATCAATGATTTTGAGAACCATTGATGTTTGATGTAACTGATGTCAAACTTGGTGCGACACAGAATGAATATTTTGAACTCCAAAGAAGGACAGGCATCATTGCATTACAGGTCTCATTGGGTTCAATTGCCATAATTTAAGATCCTGCTTAGTTGAAACGCAGCCCTCTACAAGACCATCTCAAGCTTCTGCCTCTCCTACTAGGTGAGTGTTTACCACAATGACACTTTCATGACCTCCATAAGTCACTCAGGGAGCCATCGACACACACAAGCGCAGGGTTAGTGACTGCTCGGTCACGCTCAATGCCTCACTCAGTGAGTGGAACCCAAGTTTTTTAGTCAGTCGAATGCTCAGATTTGATTGAGCCTGGACAGCCAAACACCAACTCCTCTTAGCAACACACTTATTCATACCCAGTGATTAATGATGCCCTGCAAGGAGAATGTCGCCCAGGGTTTTGTCCAGACTCTTAGGTGCCCTTGGTGGTGGACAGGTGGCTGACAGGTGAAGTGTATGTTAGAGTTTGTGAGAGCGTCTTCTGCTCTCAGTGGACATACTCCCTTAACCCAGAATGCATCAGTCAAGTTTATTCGCTCTGTCACCACACAGGATGTGTACACGACACAAATGCACACATGTACGGTACCCATGTTCATTCTGTGAATAGATGTAGTTCTGTTGTCAACACATGGCATAATGACATCCTTGGATATCTAGTATAACCTTCTGTCTGCTAAATTTGTTATCCCTATTTTTGCATGTCTTTAAGACGCTCATGCTTCCATGTTTTTATAAATATACCTCCATCTCTCAAAAGATACACAGCTCTCAGCTGTGATAGGCATGGTTTCATATCCCCAGTGCTTTATTGTGTGCTGGGCCTCAGGGCACTTAACCTTCATAAGTGCCCCTGTGCAATAGACACATGCCAGAAAGGTGTAACTTTTTGAATCTTTGGCTCAACTGACAAGCACTTGTTTCTTCTGACCTTAGTCACAGACCCAATACGTCACCTACAAGTTCATCGGGTTCATCAGTGTGTTTTTCTTCCCCCACCAGATTGTCACCTTTGGTCAGCATCTATTGTGCATTAGTGTATTAGTAACTAGCATGCATTCATTCATTCGTTTGTTCATAAATTTTCTTGTTTTTTTTAAAAGTCATCTTTTTATGAAATTGCCAGGTTTAGCTTGTAAAAGGTTGTGTTGTGTCTAGAGGTCGACCGATATATCAGTTTTGCCGATTAATCGGCACTGATAGTTGATTGCTGGAACTATCGCTATCGGCAAAAATCCATGCCAATAGGTTTCGGGGTTGCGTCCATTGCTGGAGCAGCTGAGAAGGGTCCGCTGTCATCATACTGTGCGAGAGCGGCCTCTTGAGGTGGAAAACACTGACACCTCGTGCTGTTTGTTTTGACACGTGAAGCTGTGTGCTGCACAGGGCGGGAAAGTGTGTGCTGCACTATATAAAATCAAAAAATCAAGTGACGTGACATGTGGCCAAGTATGGTGACCCGTACTTGGAATTAGTGCTCTGCATTTAACCCATCCAAAGTGCACACACACAGCAGTGAACACACACACACTCGGAGCAGTGGGCAGCCATTAATGATGCGGCACCCGGGGAGCAGTTGGGGGTTCGGTGCCTTGCTCAAGGGCACCTCAGTCGTGGTATTGAAGGTGGGAGAGAGCGCTGTACTGACTCCCCCCACCTACAATCCCTGCCGGTACGAGACTCGAACCCGCAGCCTTTGGGTTACGAGACCGTCTCTCTAACCATTAGGCCACGACTTCCCCACTATGCGCCATTCACATAGTGTTCCATTAAATTACACTATATTAGTCCCAAATCGTTGTTAATGTACATAATGACTTCAACCTAGGCTGTAAAATTGTGTATTGTGCATTTTTCAGCAAAACGTTTGTCTTTCTGTGGCTTTAATAAAGTCTGTATGCTTCATATAGAGAGATGTAATATACAGTAGCTTGCACTTTCTCATTCTGTTTGCTCTGTTTTTTTAAACACTGAACTTCAAACTCATTTATGCCACATTGTTCATTCTTGAAGTAAAGATGTAATTGGCCATCTTTAAGCATGACCGTTGAAATGAAATGGTAACACTTTACAATAAGAGCCCATTTGTAACATTAAGATTAATGAAAGCTGTAGAAGTTCCATTTTAGAGTGTGTTAATTTCAAACATTTACTATTACTAATCATTTTTTTTTTATTTGAATGCTTCTTCTGTTAACATTAGTTAATAAATTATTAACTAACTTTAATAATCAATATAATAATTAATATTAATATTTTTTATTAATTTACAAGGTATGGTTCAGTACTTTTTTTTTAAATAGTAAAGCACTATTTTGGTTTTCGTTCAGTATCCATTTTAAAAACTATCGGTTGATTAATCGGTAAAATCCAGAATCGGTCGACCTCTAGTTGTCTCTCCAAACTAAATGATATTAATGAACTGATATGAAAATGAGTGAAATTTGTTTATAAAAAAGTGTATGCACATTTGTATAGGTTTCAAGAAAATGTCATTACTTTTAATTTGCTACAGTAAACCTTTTTGAAGATGTTACATAATTAAAAAAAACATCAAACCAACATGAATACGAATAGTACATTGTTAAATACATGAATAAAAATATGTTTTAACTAGGTTTTTTTAAATATATATTTATTTTCTTTATCATGAACATTCTTGTTTGTCATTGACCCTTAAACAAAAAGTGAACTCAGAAATTATTTATTATCAGAAATTATCATCACATAATGATATGAAATTATGCAGTGCACCTTAAATAAGTACAGTATCCTGTCAAATGTATGGTTTATTGCACAGTTTTGTTTTGATAGGAGTCCAGTGCACTCAAGCTAAGGGCAAGGTCATAATGCTTTCATCTCATCTCTTATTCATGCCTTTAATGCCATAACTGGATGAAAACAGCAGTACTGAATGTAAGGAAGTCGGTGTCATTACGCATTCAAGTTTTTCCTGTTTGGTCTCTAACCAACAGTGACACACAACATCATGCATGTGGAAAGAAAGCAATGCTGGAATCCCAAAGGACTTAACATTAGCAATATAGAAACATTTCCATGATGTAGGCTCTATGGTGTTGATGGCCTGTGAAAGGCTTCTAGCGTGAGTCCAAAAGTAACTTAAATGTTAACACACAGTAAAATTGCAGCAGGCGTGTGAATTACGACTGTCAACCTCCATTTCTGGCTTTATAAGCAGTCAGGGATGCTCAGTGCAGATCGTGTTGCTCTTATTAGTCCCAGCCATCTTGGGTCAAGTCATCAGTTGATGTAGAAGTAGGGTGAGTATTTATGTGTGTTAATGTGGTGTTGGTTTCCGTGACATCGCACCAATGACTGATGAGGCCTGGCCTCGTGGGCGACACTTGAGCCTTTCCTGATTTTGACTGGTATGGCACAACGGAACCATCCACTGGTACATGGTTCATGGTGAGGAGGTTCTTTTTGTACCGTCTCTCATCGGATCTCTCCAAAGTACATCAACAGTCTTGCTGCCAATCTTGCTATGTGTCTGTCTACATTAGCAGATCCTCTGAGACTCAGAGGGCTCTTCTTATATTTCCGAACTTTAAAACTTCCCAAGGTCACATCCTGTCCATGCACAAACACTTGGCTGAACAACAGGTCTCAGAGGTGGGCAGAGATCTTTATTGGCACACTTCACATAAAAGCCACAGACACGTACGTTCAGATGAGCTCTGTAGTTTGTGCCAGGATTGAAAAGAGACATCTTGGTATTTTGGGTCGGGGTGCTGTGCCCTCCCTCCAGTCATACACTGACTGTTCCTCTTGATTCCTCCTGTTCAACTTAAGGGAGCAAATGTCACCATATTATGCAGCTTTGTTAACTTGCATAGCAGATGTGGGGACATTTTTAAATACAGTGCACCTAAGGTCACTTCTCGCTAAGGCTGGGTATCGAGTTTGATACTTCTTAGGCACCGACCGAATTGCCTCAATACCATTAAGTATCGAAAAATGTGAGCCAATAAACATGCAGCATGCTTGATGTGCCTGAATCAAGTGCTTGTGATTGGCTCTGGTGAGGCATCAAGGAAAAACACTAGTTTACGCAGGTTATGCCCAGAGACATGGCTCACACGTGAGGCCACAGTGTGTAGATGTAAGGCTACGTTTACACTAGTGTGTTTTAAAATGAAAATGAGCCTTGTCCATACTGGAATTTCCACTGGGTTTCAGAAAAGATCTCCATCCCCACTACTCGACGGAAAACACGTGTTGCATGACCATTCATGCACACTGTAGCATCATGCCACAAAACACAATTGGTAAGATTTAGACTATGCTTTTACTCAAACCTCACTATAAACCACAGTTGAGTGTTTTTGTAATAATTTCCGATTGCGATCTAATGTGTGTTTTGGCCATGTAATGTTGTTGAAATGTGCTATTTGTAACCTTTTATATCAAGCTAATCGCTACACCTGCTTAGCATTTGTCATATATAACCCTGTATTGTTATGAAAATAGGCAGAATCTCATGAAAATCACATACAAATCATATACTCTTATAATCGTGTTTATTAGCTTCATGTTTCATCCATCAAAATGTTTAACTGAACATGGAATTGAAATGGACGTTCGTGATCGGAAGAGACAGGGTGGGTTATGAACGTGTAAATACGATTGACATATGAACAGCGAATGAACTTCCTCATTCAGTCAGAACAGCGATCGTGAAAGAGAAAACACAGGCAGACAGCGCTAGAGGCAGCTAATGCTCATTAATAAATCAGTGGAAAATGAATAGAAATGATAATTCTGTCTGAGCTATGTGTTTTAAAATGATTTTTTTATTTGCACTGATTTGTTGTGTTGGCTACTTTTTTTTCCCTTTGTGCTTTTTTGTTCTTTGGTCCAGTGGCTCAGGAGATGAGTCTTTAAGTCTTTAAAGGGTTAGTTCACCCAAAAATGAAAATTAGCCCATAAATTACTCACCCTCAAGTTATCCTAGGTGTTTTTGACTTTCTTCTTTCAGACAAATCCAGTAGGAGGTCATATGATTCTTTTTTAAAGATCATTATTTTGTGTATTTGGAGTAACAGAATATGTTGACATGCTTTAATGTTAAAAAAACACAATATTTGTCAAATGCTGTACATTATTGTAGGTCCTCTATGGTAAGAAAAATATCCATATTCAAAATGTAATAATAACTTTAATGTAGCTTGCTCCAACAGTTGTACACTGAAGCAGTTACGGGCAGATGACGTATGAGGTTGGCGTTGCGCATGTGCCGCTCAGAAGTGACGAACACGGAAGCGCAGGGGAGAGATCAAAACAAAACAACGGTCACTTATTAGAAGTACAAAACGAGGATTTGTAAAGAAGAATGTTGGAGGATTTCGATATAAGCCAAGAGGAGACTGGTTTTCCTTTGTTAAAGTAAGGAAACTTTGCTTCCTTTGCTCCTGTTAACAAACGTTGGTTTTCACGAGACTCACCGGCGCATGTGCAACGCTGACCTCATACGTCATCAGCCCGGAGCTGCTTCTGTGTACAACTGTTGGTGCAAGCTACATTAAAGTGATTATTATGTTTTGAATATGGATATTTTACTTACAAAAACGCATCGATTCGCTACAGGAGGCATTTGTTTACCCCCTGGAGCCGTGTGAGATATTTTTTTAATGGATGGGCGCTTTTTATTTAATTTATTTTGGACTGATGCATGCAACACCCGCTGGGTGGCATTAAACAGTTTGAAAGATCAAAGACAATTTTTAATATAACTCCGACTGGATTCGTCTGAAAGAAGAAAGTCATATACACCTAGGATGACTTGAGGGTGAGTAATTTATGGGCTAATTCTCATTTTTGGGTGAACTAACCCTTTAAGTAATGTTTAGGGTTGGGAATCGAAAATTGATTCCAATTTCAGAATCGGATACTTAAGGTCAGGAATCGCATACTTGTTATAAAATTTAAATTTCAATGCCGCCTATGGATTCCTGTATGCGCTTCTTTTTTTCCATCTGTGAAGACCTGACCTAGCGATCTGCCAGGACCTGGCTCGCTAATCTAAGTGCTCCAAAGTTTGTCTACACTTGCAGTCAGAAAAAAAGCTAAGTATAAGCAGCAGCTGTCATGTAAATGAAAGAAACAGCTTCACAGTATTTTCAACCACACCTATCATTATTTCTGTAACAAATATTCAAATAATCAGAAGTACTGGGATAAAAGTTTATAGTTCCGATATAAACTCTGATGTGTACGGTAGTGTTCAAAATAGAGTAAATCACCTATTGAAAGTAATGTGACACTTCAAATAAAGATTGATCTATTACATTATGTCAGTAGGTGGCGAAAAGAGGCTGTTAAAATGTTTGTCTTTGAATCATTCAAGAGATTCATTCAAAAACGCTGATTCATTCAGTAATGAAACAAGTAAATCTTTGAGTGAGTCATTGAATCATTAATTCATAAATTACATCAGATTTTTTTTAGTTGCCTGTTTTTCTTCAGAATCTTGAGAGAACCAGAATCTCCATTTAAAAAAAAAAAAAAAAACTACATTTGTCCAGAATCATGTAGCTCTATTTTGCACACAAGCAGCTCTTCAATAAGTCCAGTTTTTATGTAACCTGCTGATTTTTGTTCATGGTATTCAGCTGCGACTAAATGTTTTGCAAAAAGAGACAAAGAATAAATACGTTTGATATCATTTTATTTATTTTATCAACCCTAGTAATGTGTAATGTAGTCTTGTTAAAACGGATTTCATAAAATTGGTATAAAAAAGTATTGTTCAGGAACTTATATCAAAGTCAAGGTATCAGTATCGAAGGTATCAATATTAAAAAAATAATAATATCATCAAAAAAAATTTTAATGATACCCACCCCTACTCACACATTGTTTTCCCATCAGTTAAACTGTAAGACTCATGTGTACTTCATTTTCCATATTCTGTCTAGCACACAATTGCTCTGGGCCAATTCAAAGTACACTCCTTGGACTGTGCGTGGATGGAAGCTTTCGGCACATGAACACTAACCTGTGGACCTTTGTTTTCGAGCACTCAATTCACTCACCTATGACTGTGCCTGTTATATATTTGCACAGTTTTGCGCAGACACTAAAGCGGAGTTGCACACAGACAGAGGGTCTCATTGACTCACTGAGGTGAGGTCTCAAATTCATATTTATATGCACAGGTGATTTTCGTGGGCCTGAGTGGAGTAAAGTAAAATAAATCGGTTATTAACAATATTTTCTTTGCAGGGTCTCAAACTGGGGAGTTAAACTGCATCCCCTTGTCTCCATTTGGGCTTGTGTTTGTTGCCAACTATGATATGATTGCTCTGCCTTCACATATGGTTTCAGGAATGCCTGTTAAACAGCTGGCCCATAGCACTTGGACTTAGAATCATTGACGGAACTGTTTAGAGAAAGATATACATGCGAAGTACAACCAGACAATAGTCCACAACTCACAATTCCCTTTGATCCAGTCCCTGCCAAGAGAGCGTTCCAGAGCTATGCCACACTCCATTTCTGCCACACTTGTTTTGTCCCATGAGATTGTACGCTACCTTAACACTAGTTTGAAAGCTGTGTCAAGTGTTGCTGGTCTACCGGAGAAGCATTTAATTGCAGCTGTGCCATCCCACTGGGAATCAGAGGATGAGCCCCTGGGGAATTGCTGCAGAAGCAGGAAGGGTATCTCCCGCTGTCAATAATGAGATTAATGATGTGACAAAGATGGAACGGTGGAGAATCGGACTGCTGTTAAACGGAATTAGTTGTCAAATTTGGAGACGGGATCAGAGAACATGAGATGACACGGCTTGATAATCCCTAAGAGGATGCAGGGTGTCACTGCTGCCCTGTCATAACATTGATGAGGAGCGCAGGGAACATTCCAGAAAGTGAAATAAATACTATAGCAGTTGTCACACTATGAGTATCTCCATTTCAGTTCCAGAGAACACGTTAGGACAAGTGGTGCAGCTTGAATGTCTGTATTTCCTTTTGTTCCTGTCTTCCTTCCTTTCCCCAGCTTTCTCCCTTCATGTCCTTTTTTAAACATTTATTTTTGGCATTCTTGCCTTTATTTGGACATGACAGTTTAGAGAGTTGAGAGAAAGTGAAGTAGGAAAGAGAGAAGAGGATGGGTTTGAAAAGGACCACAAGCCAGGACTCAAACTTTGGTCTGCAGAAGAACAACTGCGCTACCTGTCGGAGTGCTGACCACAAGCCTGCTGGGTCTGACCCTTCCCTTTTTTCCTTTTCTTCTTCCTTTCTCTCCTTCCTTCCCAGATAACATTTCCCTTATTTCTTTACTTCTTTCCTTTCATCCTTCCTTCTGTCCTGTGAAAAGGACATGATGTGTGGCCAAGTATGGTGCCATACTCAGAATTTGTGCTCTGCATTTCACCCATCTAAGTGCACACACACAGCAGTGAGTAGTGAACAAACACACACCCAGAGCAGTCGGCAGCCATTTATGCTGTGATGCCCAGGGAGTAGTTGGGGGTAGGGCTGTCGCGATAACCGCAATATCGCAATACCGCGCTATTGACGAGCAAACCGCAGAGGAATGCCAGAACCGCAGCAACCGCGATTTTTGCTTGTTTTCTTTTTTGGTAAGGTTATGCCCTTCTCGTTTTACACTTCATGCATGTGGACTAAATATTACTACATATTTCCTTCCTTTTTAAATCATTGTTGCAGACCATTTAATCTAATCTATATTCCATTGTTTACTGTTATTTTGCTTTGTAGTCCTATTGTATGTCATGTACAAAGCATCATAAAAACAAACTAACAGGTGAACTAGACTAACTGTCCACTAAATTGGTGGCAGTCATATAATTTCCAAGACTTCCTCTGAATTGTTTGTGTAGTTGTGCTTTTCCAAAAAAGCTTTTCCTTTTAACGTTAACGTCACCACTCAGTTATCCCAAGTACCCCAGCATAAAGTCCAGACTGTAGACTGAAAAATAACATGGGAACCTGTCAGAAAAATGAGTCTGTGTGTGTGACAGAGAGGGATAGATAAAGGTGTGAGCTCGCAGCGCTGAAGCCGAAGTGAGTTGAGTAAATAATCGGCCGTCTGAGGAGCCGCGGGTGTGGGGCTGGCGTGTCAGCAGGCGATGGATGAGTCCCCAGGCCTGATTGTAAAGCCCAGCAGGTTGTGTTGGTTGAGTGAGTCTGTGCCGAGTGGAGTCTCAATCTTCCATCTAATAGGCCACTGACAGGCCTTTACCACACACATATACACACACTTGCGAGTATACACATCAATAAAAGTGTCCTGACAGGGACCACAGCCTCAGCTTTGGTACCTAGCACGCAGTACTACACTAAACTGGCTGCACACACGCACACAAAGACACGGGTGGCATCAATTCTGTGGCGCTATCATTAAAAAATAGGTAAGGTGGAACAATACAGCGAAGTGCGTAGTATACTGCTGGCTGTGTAAGACACAAGCTCTCTGACAAGCCATATTTGTCATCCGCTGGGACGCAGGCAGGTCCGACATCTGCGGTACAGATGAGAGGTGTGTGAAAAAGTGACTTTGAGCCAGACAACTAATCTCACTGCCTCACATACTCGACCCCTTGTCGCAGGCCCACACACAAGTGTGTTTGCTCCCTCGCTTATGCAGTCTGGTAATACACTCCACAGCTCAAACACTCCATCACATAAAGCACACATAAACCCTCATAAAGGGTCCTCTGTATTACACACAGTCATACAGTCGGACACATCCCTTCGCTGTGTGCCATACTGGGCTGAGATTTGATCATTGGTAAATGTTTGTCGAAGATGAATTCCCCGGCTGATACTGAAGTGTGTGTGCATTTATGGGTCCAGTGATAAATGGAGAAGGGTGCCCTAGAGTAGAAGACAGGGAAAAATAGGAGGAGGAAGATTTTCTATTGTGACAGGAAATGTGAGTTTCTTTTATAACGTTATGGAATGGCCATTAAACACACCCTGGAAAAAGAAGCTGTTCAAATAACCAGGGAGAGGCATATTACCAAAACAATACATTTGTATTTGCTTTTATGTACTCTTTACTTATTTTACTTAATTCACTCTTTCTTTCTTTCTTTCTTTCTGCTTAGTTTTTCCTCCTTGCTTCCTTTTTCCTATCTTTTACTCTTCCTTTTACTCTTACTCTTTTTTCCCTTCTGTCCATTCATTAATTTATTCATTGCCACCTTTCTGTCTGTCTTTCTTTCTTTCTTTGCCTCCTACTTCAGTTTTCTTCTTTCAATTTTTCCTTTCCCATTCATTCATTCATTCCTGTAATTTTTCTTTCTTTCTTTCTTTCTTTCTTTCTTTCTTTCTTTCTTTCTTTCTTTCTTATTTCCTTCCTACCTTCCTTCCATCCTTTCCTTTCCTAATTTATTTTATTATTATTCATTCCTATCATTCATTCCTGTCATTTTTCTTTCTTCCTGCTTCACTCTTTTCTTTCTTTCTTTGCCTCCTACTTCAGTTTTCTTCCTTCAATTTTTCCTTTCCCCATTCATTCATTAATTCCTGTCATTTTTATTTATTTATTTATTTATTACTTTCTTCTTTCTTTCCTTCCATCCTTTCCTTTCCTAATTTATTTTATTATTCATTCCTATCATTCATTCCTGTCATTTTTCTTTCTTCATGCTTCACTCTTTTCTTTCTTTCTTTCTTTGCAATAAATTATTATTTTAATCCATTTAGTGAAATCATTGTTGCATGTTAGAGAAGCACAACTAAGTGTTTACTCTTGCCAAATCTGCGCCGCCTATAGTTAGTTTAAACGGAACTACCATCTGCTTACAAATACAACCTTTTCATAAACAGCTGTAAATGGTTTATTAAAATAAACTTTCAGCCAAAGCATTTCTACTCTGTATTTTTCCTCCACTAACCCTCTCTGATTTTCTTAAAATCTTTAAGTAATTCCATTCTCCCGTTGGCTTGTCTAACATGCGAAATTGTACCTGCTGAGAATAAATCTTTGGGGTTTTTAGCTCTGGTGTACAGCGGCAACGAGCGAAAGCCACCATGCCGAGTCCATCTTTTACTCAGCCCGCATGCATGCCCAGCCACTCATAAAGCAACATGATGGATAAATGAATACAGAAATAAATAAATAAAAGCCACACTTATTCTCTCCCGCACATCCTTTCCTCCGCCTCTCTGATGGATCTGTGAAATGATATAAGGAATAAGACTTAGGGAGAGCAAAAGAAGGGGCTGGGGTGGAGAGACAGATATGATTTATTAGGCTGATAAAAATTCAGCCTTTGTTATTTCTAATAGGCCACTGACAGGCCTTTACCACACACATATACACACACTTGCGAGTATACACATCAATAAAAGTGTCCTGACAGGGACCACAGCCTCAGCTTTGGTACCTAGCACGCAGTACTACACTAAACTGGCTGCACACACGCACACAAAGACACGGGTGGCATCAATTCTGTGGCGCTATCATTAAAAAATAGGTAAGGTGGAACAATACAGCGAAGTGCGTAGTATACTGCTGGCTGTGTAAGACACAAGCTCTCTGACAAGCCATATTTGTCATCCGCTGGGACGCAGGCAGGTCCGACATCTGCGGTACAGATGAGAGGTGTGTGAAAAAGTGACTTTGAGCCAGACAACTAATCTCACTGCCTCACATACTCGACCCCTTGTCGCAGGCCCACACACAAGTGTGTTTGCTCCCTCGCTTATGCAGTCTGGTAATACACTCCACAGCTCAAACACTCCATCACATAAAGCACACATAAACCCTCATAAAGGGTCCTCTGTATTACACACAGTCATACAGTCGGACACATCCCTTCGCTGTGTGCCATACTGGGCTGAGATTTGATCATTGGTAAATGTTTGTCGAAGATGAATTCCCCGGCTGATACTGAAGTGTGTGTGCATTTATGGGTCCAGTGATAAATGGAGAAGGGTGCCCTAGAGTAGAAGACAGGGAAAAATAGGAGGAGGAAGATTTTCTATTGTGACAGGAAATGTGAGTTTCTTTTATAACGTTATGGAATGGCCATTAAACACACCCTGGAAAAAGAAGCTGTTCAAATAACCAGGGAGAGGCATATTACCAAACCAATACATTTGTTTTTGCTTTTTTGTACTCTTTACTTATTTTACTTAATTCACTCTTTCTTTCTTTCTTTCTTTCTGCTTAGTTTTTCCTCCTTGCTTCCTTTTTCCTATCTTTTACTCTTCCTTTTACTCTTACTCTTTTTTCCCTTCTGTCCATTCATTAATTTATTCATTGCCACCTTTCTGTCTGTCTTTCTTTCTTTCTTACTTCAGTACTTCAGTTTTCTTCTTTCAATTTTTCCTTTCCCATTCATTCATTCATTCCTGTAATTTTTCTTTCTTTCTTTCTTTCTTTCTTTCTTTCTTTCTTTCTTTCTTTCTTTCTTATTTCCTTCCTACCTTCCTTCCATCCTTTCCTTTCCTAATTTATTTTATTATTCATTCCTATCATTCATTCCTGTCATTTTTCTTTCATCATGCTTCACTCTTTTCTTTCTTTCTTTCTTTGCAATAAATTATTATTTTAATCCATTTAGTGAAATCATTGTTGCATGTTAGAGAAGCACAACTAAGTGTTTACTCTTGCCAAATCTGCGCCGCCTATAGTTAGTTTAAACGGAACTACCATCTGCTTACAAATACAACCTTTTCATAAACAGCTGTAAATGGTTTATTAAAATAAACTTTCAGCCAAAGCATTTCTACTCTGTATTTTTCCTCCACTAACCCTCTCTGATTTTCTTAAAATCTTTAAGTAATTCCATTCTCCCGTTGGCTTGTCTAACATGCGAAATTGTACCTGCTGAGAATAAATCTTTGGGGTTTTTAGCTCTGGTGTACAGCGGCAACGAGCGAAAGCCACCATGCCGAGTCCATCTTTTACTCAGCCCGCATGCATGCCCAGCCACTCATAAAGCAACATGATGGATAAATGAATACAGAAAGAAATAAATAAAAGCCACACTTATTCTCTCCCGCACATCCTTTCCTCCGCCTCTCTGATGGATCTGTGAAATGATATAAGGAATAAGACTTAGGGAGAGCAAAAGAAGGGGCTGGGGTGGAGAGACAGATATGATTTATTAGGCTGATAAAAATTCAGCCTTTGTTATTCAGTCATTTTTCCATGTGCAGCTTATTAAGGAGCGCACCTGCCAGAGGAAGAGTTTGTGTGCGCCAATGGGTGTATGTCTAAATGTGTGTGTCCCGTGGAGTAGGAAGACTCAGACCTCACAGAGCCAGTTTAGATGACACCCTCTGTGTTCAGTGCTGCATTTTCCTGTCTAGCAATGGCTCTCTTTAGACCTGGCATTAATATCATGAGTTTTCAGTGATCAAATCACAATCGATAACACTTAACCACATTAAAAGCCAAGGGTAATTGCACCCAAGACACATTGTGATTGAATCACTGAAACCACAAAATATTTTTTAATCTGTCAAAATGATGGAAAGAATTTCTATCAATATTGTAAATAACATAACTTCTATGTAAACGCCATTGTCCATTTTGCAAATGCAAGTTATCCAGATACAAAACATGTTTATACTAAGTGTAAAAGTGCCAGATGATCGTGTGTGTGTGTGTGTGTGTGTGTGTGTGTGTGTGTGTGTGAAATATGAACAGTATCTATCTCTAGAGTTTATGCAAACCAACTAATGACTTCGTTATAGCTCAAGCGGGCATCATTAGGTGATTAAACTTTATTGATCAGTGAAGTGACATGTCAACCATTCATTCACTTCTGTGATTTGTCTGTTCCTTTGCAGGACCCTTATCTTCGTCATTGCGAAGCCCGGCATCGCATAGGGTATTCAAAACACGCTACAAGATTGACACACGAAGAGCCCATACAGTCCACCACAACCCCTCTCTTTCCTACCGGGTCAAGAGAGTGCATTCTGCCAGGTAAGTGATGGGTGCTTTTCTGGTGGAGGTGGAAATGACCAGCACTTAATCCACTTCCTGTTTGTCTCCACCTCAACAAAGCTAATTTCAATGGCTTTATTCTATCATAAATTCTGCGTTTGCATGTGTGCGTGCATCCCGCTCACAATCTTAGCCCGGCACAACCAATTACCAGCCTGATTAAAACCTCTCTGTTGACATTCAGTGTCTTTATCAGTGTCTCAGTGCCTTATAAAACATTAAATAACGGCCTGGCCCTTAATAACGCCACATAGAACCATAACTAACTGCCTCATCACCGCTGATAATGACAGAGAGAAGGTGCCGCTCGTCATGGTAATCTATTACTGGAACCATAATATTACACCATAAAGATGTTCTACGGGATGGCCCACAGGGAAGTCACTGAGACAGAAGCTTTTAATGGTGCCTTGAAATAGATTTTTTTATATGACAAAATTAAGTCTCAACTTTTAACTTGAGTGCTGTGTTTTTAGATCACTGTGTCATATGCCAGCCTGGTCTCATTGTTTATACGTAGGTATTAGTATGTAATGTTTTCAAGGAGAAAATGTAAAAAAAATTTTGTTGCTGAAATTTACAATTTGATGTGTTACAACATTTAAAACGTAAAATGTGCTACATATTTTTAGCAAAAAAAAACTAAATTTTTTATTAATCTTTTATATCATTAAGATATTTGTATCCATGCGTTTTTTATAATTTTATTGATAAGCGATTTACATTTTTATACCCTGTCAGTATTGTATGTTTAAATGATGTAAACATGTCAGCATTGTATGTTTAGATGCTGTATTGTATGTTTCAGTGTCTGTGTAAATGTACGTTTTGTAGAACCGCATTTTACGTAAAATACATACAAATTCTCATGAGATCACGTTGCATTTGAAAGACTTGAGCTCAATTGTCAGACATATTCTAGCACATTTTTAGATAGATAAACAATCTAAAAGAAGTGCAGTCAATTGACAAAAAAAAAAAACTGTTTCTGTGTGACCGACCCCTAGTGCCGAGTTCAGACTAAACTATATTTTTGTCCGTCACGATAGTCACCGTGTCAGATTACACAATTTTGACTCCTAAAATCTTGTTGTGTCGTGGACAAGAGACATGTCAGACTACACGTTGCTTCCCGACCATTCATCGCGTGCCATTTGATGCACGTGATGTCATCGAGAAGGCAGAACTAGAGACTGACTTCCGAAAACAAGTGTAAACATTGCTGAAGCGCTTCCGCTATAGTTCGCCAGCATTTTTCTTTCTTTGTTCTGTCATGGTAGTCCCTCAATGACACATCATACAGGCAGGAGTACTGTTGCCACAGCTCCACGAACCTTTCCTCCATCTCATAATTCCACCTAGCAGCACCATCATCTCTCTTTCGTTTTGCCATGCTTGAAACCTGTGTATGAAAGAGCTTCTGTGCTGCTATTGGTCAACGTCACCAATGTGACATAACTCGTCGTGGACGAAAAATTAAACATGCTAGTCTTTCTGTCGTGAAGCATCGCAGAGGCAGAATCGGTTGTCGTCCACTATGACACACTACACGTGCTGAAATGATGGAATCTTGCGTCCCGACGCCCATTGTCGTTTACGAATCCCCACGACACCCTACGTCAAGCAAATCGTGGCAAAATCTGGCTAAAATCGTGTAGTCTGAACCGGGCATAAGTAGGGTTGGGTATCGTTTGAGTTTTTTCCGATACCGGTGTCAAATCGATACTTTTAAAACGGTTCCGGTGCCTAAACGGTGCCTGAACCGATACTTATTAAAAAATAAATAAATAAAAAATCCCCCCAAAAATTATAGATTGGCTATTAGAATAGAGAGTACAAGAGTTAGAGGGTCAAGTTTTTTAATAAAAAAAATCAAGCCGATAAAATTAGAAGTAGCATTAGAATAGAGAGTGCTAGAGTTAGAGGGTCAAATGAAGATGAAAGAGATGTGTTTTCAGCAGTTTAGGACTCTTTAGCTTATATTAGTTTATCCAAGATTAGCTGCTTGGATTGAGCTGGGCAGGTCATTCCACCAGGAGGGAACAGTTAATGTAAAAGTCCATGAAAGTTTTATCATAGGTAGAATGCAAAGAGTTTCAATACAAGCATTTCAGTCAAATGTAATTTATGCAATATTTCAAACCTTTAACCCACTTGGAAAAATCAACCCATGGCAACAGTTTAAAAGTAGCCCAATTCTGTGGAAAAAACACGGACTTGGCAACCCTGCATCCAACAAGACCTACCGGAGTCAGCTTTGACTGATCACAGGTCGAGAATTAGGAGAGATGACTGACAAGACCATGCTGGAGTATTTGCTGCTCAACAGATCCTGAGCTCATTGACAAATATCTGATCTTATAATATGTGCTCCCTTTACACAGAGTGTGTATGATCGCGAAATCGAAAGTGAAAGTAAACAG
>NW_015505765.1:105931-129778 GCF_001515645.1 Sinocyclocheilus grahami | reverse complement strand
CCAAAATTATACACAATATTAGAATGTTTAAAGGAGTGGACACGAAAATCGAGGGAGCGAAACACATGTTGCGGGAGCAGGCGGAAATGGTCAGAGATTCAGCGGGAGCGGGATTAAGAAAACAGCCGAATCCCGGACATTTTGGGCAATTAAGAAATCCCGACCTGATGCATTTTTGTGTTTGAAAAGAGGACGTATGGTCACCCTAATTTATAATCTATTGCTAATCGATGTATTCTTTTTAAAGTAGCATATGGAACATATTTTCTGCCTCATTCTGTGACAAGAAGCCACATCAGATCACAAAAAAAAGCATTTGACTGGTGTTGTGGAGTAAAAAGGTTATAATTTTCTCTTTTGTACAACAGGTTTAGAAATGTGAATACAAGGGAGGAATGTGAAAACAACATGGACACTCTCGTTACTACAAAGATGTGTTGGATTTGTATTATTAGAGCTTTCCGACTTGAGTTCACGTGCATTTTCTCAGTCGGGAAATTATTTTTCACGTGCGGTGCCGGTGATGATGCTTCTTATGTGTGTTTCGGAGAACCAGAGGACAAATATTTCAATCGATCACTCAGGCATGGCACCGAAATCTGCGTTCGGATTTTCGGTTCTAGTACATACCGGTTACATAAGTACCGGTGCCATATTGGTACCGGGTTTCAGTACCCAACCCTAGGCATAAGTGATATGCAAAAAACAGATCAACAGAAGGTTGTATTTATGTTTCAGTGACAGTTAACAGCTTTCCCTGTTACATCTGTGGCCTAGCAGCATATACATGCCCCAATGTTGATACAATGGTGTTAGTGCAAGATGACAAACAACTTTTTTTGCCTTATGTGCAGTCTAGCAGTTTGTGTGCAAAAGAGAATAGCTGTTGCACAATATGAGGCGTCTAGTTCCCCAGTGTGGTTCTGTTCACACAGAACAAGCCTTTAAAGCAAAATTAAGAGAGGTTGGAAAGCTTCTAAATTGTAAATGCTTATAGAAAGACAGAGAGAAGGAAGAGGGGTCACTGCTGTGTCTGTATGGCATTAGCTTTAGTCTGATAGGCGGCCACTGAGAAATCCTATTCACTTAAGGGTGTAAATGAAGCACTCATGCATATGGGTGTAAATTTTTTATTCCCCCTCTTATCTACAGAGTTAAAATGATCTTCATAAATCCCCCTGCTGTGTGGGCCTGGCTTAGCCATGTATAAAAAAGAGAGTGTGGATTAAAGGTGTTATATGTTAAGAAGGTTGCCACATTAAACAAAATAACCTTCTCTTTTATCTCTCTTGCTCTCTTTTACTGGCTTTCTGGTCTTTTCTGCCTTAGTGAGGATTGCTTTACACTGCCTTGAGTGGATAGCGCTTAACAAAATCACTTCTTTTTGGTCCTTTCAAGCAGGTTCGGTGCATGATATCGCTTTGAGTATCTGATTGGCTGCTTAAGCAGCTGTAACTTTGTGTTACTGGAGAGAGAGGAAGTTGGGGGAGCTGATCTATTTATGTCCATTGGTTTTAAATATATTAATGTAGTTATCCCTGTTCATATCATATGAGCTGATAATAGTTTCTTGAGGGTAATTTCATTATGTGTTTATCTTAGCCTTTTGCTACTTTTGCTCATTGTTCGAATTTAGGATGGGCATGTTTCCTTAGATATGATCAAACCATGAAAATATGTATATATTTTTACTTAAACATATGTTTTTGAATTTTACATAGCAAGGAAACATAATGCTATGCCTGATTTAGTAAAACTACTGGTATATGTAGTCATCACGTGGCGTTTGAGAACATTTTGGTCGACAGACATGTAACAGCTGCTCTTGAAATAGATGATTAACAGG
Organism: Sinocyclocheilus grahami; assembly: GCF_001515645.1. NCBI lineage: Eukaryota > Metazoa > Chordata > Actinopteri > Cypriniformes > Cyprinidae > Sinocyclocheilus > Sinocyclocheilus grahami. The sequence continues at coordinate 127,932 of NW_015505765.1, read as the reverse complement.
TCTACAGGTCAGACTCTCATCTGAGCTCATTACTGAAGAGATGCTGACATTTTGACCTCAGTGGCCTGCACACAAGTATTCAACACGGTTTATGTATAGTTTGATTAGATTTGTGTGTGTGTGTGTGTGTGTATAACTGAGCTTCTAGCTCTTTTCATCTGTCATTTATTCTGTAATTAAATCTTTACACTGTCTTACATGACACAAATGTTTGTGTATTCTCTATCTAAAAGGTAATTCAAATGCACTGTACACTTTTTATATGTATCCAGATTTTGCCCTAAAATCTCAAATATTATTTGTCACCAACTAAAATATTTGATATTATGCAACAGTAATCTAAAGTGTTACTGATTTTTGCAAGTTTGTGTGCAGGTCAGTGATACTTGTTTCATGTAATTTAGATTTGCAGTGCTTTCTGACTCTGATTTTTAATGGATAAGCGAGTTTTGAGTTTGTGTTTGTGGGGCTTCATTTGTGTAATGCAGATTTTGTGAGACGCGTGCTTGGCTTCAGACTGCCTTTGAGCTGTGGTGACTTACCGCCATTCATTTAGCTGCTTGCAATAAATATTGATTCATCAAGGGATTTTCAATTTGAACCTCTGTGACGCATTGTGAAATATTACAAGAGATGGAGGGAAATGAGAAAGAGAGAAAGATAGCGTGGGGGGAGAGGAGATAAGGGAAGATTTTTAACGATCCATCTCTCTTTCATTCATTCATTTGTTGGTGATGCTTATTTTTAGAGTATGGCCATCTGCCACATTCTTATTATATTTACACATTTGGCAGACATTACATTTAAGCTTTTGTCTGAAGCGACTTATGGTGCATTCAAGATATGCTTTTTACCAGTGCATGCACTTCCTGGGAATCAAACCTGTAATGTTGTCACTGTGCTATAAAGAACGGATGCACAATGTGCTTAAAAAAAGCCACAATGCCAAGAGTCTCTCCGTATTAGTTAGTTAGGAAACACACACAGATGGCCGATCACAGTCCACCACCCAAGAGCTCAAGCAGAAGAAGCGCGGAGCCCCTCTCTGTCTCACACTTGAGCAGACAGACGCGGGGCTCTTTAGCCCCTCACCCTTCCGTGCAGTGACCCGGCGTCCGGCGCAGCGAGCTGGAGAGGGGTGGGAGTGTGTAGTCAGCAGTGCGGCTGTGTCTGGTGATTGAGTGTTCGAGGGGACTGGGTGGGGGAGGAAAGGCCCTCGTAAATCCCCAGCAGCCACCAGAAAATAGATATAATCTCAACATTAACTACATTAATAGTAGCAGGAGTTGAATTAAGAAAGCCGTAAAGCATGGACGCCTGGGCATAAATTACATGAGTCCGTGCGCACACACACACATACGTACACAGACACACGCATACCAACTGCCTCCTCCCATTGCATGCTCTCCGTTTTGTTCTTTCTTTTCTAGATTTTCTCATTTATTACTGTGAATGTAGAGTTTGTCTTTTTGTTCTTGGACTTGGCTTGCCAGACCACCTCTTACGATCATCTCTTATTTATCTTGATATTTTAAACATGAATATTAATTAATTTATATGATTAATATTGATATTAATAATGATTCATATAATATTATCAATATTCATATATTATTTAAATTAATAAAATGTGCATTAAAACAATATATTTCTGATATTGATATTTCTTCTCATAAATAATAATTTTGTTATTATATTAACATTTTTATATTACTAATGATTCTAATAATATTATCAATATCAGTATAATTAATTCATACTGTATTATTGAAATAATTTATTAAAATGTACGTTAAAATACTTAACACAAACTTTTTTAATTATACTAAATTCATGTATTGTATGTATGTAATGTAATGTATCACCCAGGCTGCATTCATTTGAGCAAAAAAATAAAAAATGGAATGTAAAAAAGAAATATTGTGAAATATTATTAAAATTTTAAATAACAGTTTTCTATTTTAATTATTTTTAAATAATATTTAATAATCCATATAACAATATTCAAACCAATTAAAATGTACATTAAAATAAAATACTTGTGATAATATCTCTTGATCACAGTTTTTAATATTATATTATTTTATTAGCATTAATATTGTTGATAATAATGATTCATATAATATTAGCAATATCAACATTAATTCATATCACATTATTGAAGTTAATTAATAAATGCACATTCAAATACTTGATTAATACTTGATTAGTTAAATGCAATTAATTTGTTGCTACTATATACAACGATATATCCATTTAAATTTTTTTAAATAATAATACACAGAAACTGAGCAATAGACTTTTAATCAAAGCAGCCATCATCATAATATTGATAATTTTTTCATCCTAGCATTCATTTTAGGACACACATTCATACATTTACTGTACTGTGTATGAAGCCAGATTTCTTGCTGCTGTTTCCTTGAACTCTAACTCTGTTCATGTCGGAGAAACAACAAAAAACAATCATAATCTTCACCTTTTATTTTCTTTGGTCGACGCACTCTCACACGTGCGGTCATGCAGTCTCTCAGTGTGGGTGGAGTGGCCCGTGTGGCCCTCATCAGGTTTAGTGCTCTGGTATTGATCAGCACAGGATATGCTGCAGCACTGCTCCCCTCTCCTCTCCTCTTCTTCACCACCTCTCCATTCGTCTCATCCACCCATCCTGGGAGAGAAGGGAGGGGAGCACAAGGGAGAACAGAAGGAACAAGAGAGGTGAATTGAGAATGCTGAAGGACAAGGTAGAGCAATAGAGCTTAAGAGTTCAGGTATTAATACTCAGAAATGTTTGACTGGTAATACAGTGTTGAGATATAATGTTTTATGAGATATAAAACAGAGCATGAGCCTGGAAATGTAGTTGATAAAAATGTTGAAAATGATGACCTGGGTGGAAAAACCCTAAATGTTTTACTCATTTATGTATAAAAAAATCTATATGTGTATATATATATATATATATATATATATATATATATATACATTCAGAAATATATATATGTGTGTGTATGTAATGTAATGTATCACCCAGGCTGCATTTATTTGAGTAAAAAAGAAAATGTATGTATATACAGTATCTCACAGAAGTGAGTACACCCCTCACGTTTTTGTAAATATTTTATTATATCTTTTCATGTGACAACACTGAAGAAATGACACTTTGCTACAATAGCAAAGGGTCTGAATACTTAGGATCATGTGATATTTCAGTTTTTCTTTTTTAATAAATCTGCAAAAATGTCAACAATTCTGTGTTTTTCTGTCAATATGGGGTGCTGTGTGTACATTAATGAGGAAAAAAAATTAACTTAAATGATTTTAGCAAATGGCTGCAATATAACAAAGAGTGAAAAATTTAAGGGGGTCTGAATACTTTCCGTACCCACTGTATATTGCTGTGTAAATGTCTTCCCTTCATTTTTTTAAATCAATTTAATGCAGTTTTTTTATAAGAGTATTAATTTCTCTAAAAAAAAAATAAAACCTTACTGACCACAGACTTGTGTACAGTAGTGTAATTAAGAACATTTACATTTAGTTCAAAGCATTTAGTTCAAGAGCATTTATTGTCAGGCCAATCTGAAACATGCCACGTGTCTGGTATAATAAGCAAAAATACCTGCCACTGCAAAAAATAGCCGCATTTGGCTGGTGGCAAGTGTTAATTTCCCACCCTGATGACAACCGTCTAATTTACCTCATGTCATCTGTCTCTCAGTCCTCTCCCCTTTCATTGTGTTATCTTTTGCCCACTTGTCTGCCCTTGAGCTGTTGATTTCTTCAAACATTTTAAATGTTTTCCCTCTCTAATAGTCTTTAATATGGTTATCACTTAAGTTTCCTTCATTATCTACTTTGCTACAAGCAAAATCTCATTTACACAAAGAAAATTGGTTAAGTGAAACCAGCTAGCTCATTTCAAGGGTAACTCTTTGTATCTATTCTTCAGGATGAGCTTACTAATGCTTTCTCTGCAGCCAAATAGACAAGACAAGCATTATTGTGAATGCCCGTGCGGCCTGTGAATTCCTCCCCGTCACCAAAACAAAAGTCACATCGTTAATCACCCTGCCGGAGTGCTGATTCGCTCTCTCCTTCATCTGCGCTCGTCCTGCAGTCGAAACACAATAAGTCACACATATATACATGCATGCTCTCATGTGAGAATGCAGAATAGTTTGCATGATCGAAAGCAGCCGGTGACTGTGGCTAACTTTTCTGAGTAGAAACCTTTTTTTTTTCTTTTTACAGTTAAGAGGTTTTAACTCATACTAATTGTTTGGCCGGCATATGCATTCTTCCCCAACCATCACATGCACCAGCACTGATGTGTTTTTGTCTTGACACAGGTGTAAGTCCCCCGTGCTCATCCTTGCTGATGGTTGCTTACCGTGCCCCCTAAATATGCCACATACTAGCAAAAAAAGAGATTTGTGTCTAGAGGGAGTGATAAAAATCATGATGCCTCAGAGATGTTTGCTGTAAAAGCGTTTATTTTGACAGAATGAATTAAAGGGACAAAAACACAGATTCGCTCCAGCCCCTTGAGGGATGGGTCATCATCAGCATATTCAGTACATATTTGCATTTCATGCATCCTTAACGTGAGCACAATATAACTAAGAAAACAAAAAAAGGAATTTTTTAAAAACTAAAAATTAAATTTTTAGGTTCTTAGTTGTTGTTTTAAAATTGTCACAAGTAACAATACTTTGATTTATCAATTTGAATTTGTCTGTTACATGCGTTAAATTATTCAAGACAACTACAGATTTCTTGTGCAGCAAATGGCTTTTGCTGTGTTGTAAATAAAATTTTTAGGGCAATTTTTTCGTGTATTGTGCACTTGTCTTCAAAGTATAGTGTATATATCTTAGTGTTGTCAAAAGTACCAACCGTGATTCTTGTCAGTACTGAAATTTTAAAAACGTCCATTTCCCGCTAACATTTGAACGCTGTTGAGCAGATTCTTAAATGCAGCTGATTGGTTATCGCGATCACACACTCAACAAATATGACTGTGATTGGCTACAATCATCATCGTTTCACGCTCTTCACTGAGCGCTCACATAGAAACACACGAGAGCGTTTGAAAGCCGCCACATCTATATGTCTGCACATAGACGGATCCGCTGATAGAGCTACAAAGTGTGTGTATATATGTATATATACGCATGATGTATGTATGTAAATGTTTATAAGACAGCAAAGATATGTAGTTTTAGAAAGTTTATGTATAACGTGACACAAACCTCAAGAACGGTGACATCTTTTAACATCATAAAACAACAAAAGTCAACAAACAGTGATACAGTAACCATATAATTTATTCATGCTGCAGTGCATGCTGGGAACTCACCAACCCTTAACATTTCATCAATATTATTCAGTTTAAAATTCTTTGCTCAGACAACTGTGTTTGACTAGTTGGGACAACATTTTGGTGAATTATTTTGGTCTAAGTTGGTCTTTTTATTTAGGTTTTCTTTTCTTTCTTTCCCAAATAAAACACATTTTTTATTATTTCTTAGTATTTTCATCTCCTATAAAATGTTTTTTTTTCTTCTTTTTTTATAGTGCACTTGTCCTAAGTTTCATCCGAATGATTTCAGTAAAAAACTTCACTCTCATATCACCCAGCAGACCCTCAGGAAGAGCACAAAGACCTTTTTATATCATAGCCTCAGGGTCAGAGCCCCCAAATGCTAAATCACGTCCTACTCTAACAGTGCAATTACAACCCATCGTGTGTCCCATAAAAAATAATTCCCCACTGCCATTCAAGTGATACATGGGACGACGTGATATGTCCCTCCAGACCCCATGTATTAGCACTGCCGGTTCCCTCTGCCTCTGATATCAGATCAGCTCTTATGCCTTCCAGCCTGAGTTACTGCGGTAACAGGAAACACAGACATAACTGATACCAGAACAGCAACTAAAAGTACATATATCGTGGCGACCTGTGATTTAAAGAGTGCCGGTTGGCTGAAGATAAGGTATCGGCGTTTAAGGGTCAAGGACGACTGGCTGGGAGCTCTAAGGATTATGGAGCTCTCCTCTTTGCTTCCTGTCTTACTTTTATTTCCATATTTTCCAGAGTTGAAACGAGAGAACCAAGAGGTCGCAAGGCATCTTGTGTTTACAGCTTTCCTCTCTTTTCTTCTTAGACAAAGCCCAGTGGAGGAACATTTGCATGCTATTACATGTACTCTGCTTCCGAGTTTAGGCTTCATATATTTTATCCGTTTGTCACACAGGCTCAGTATGACTTGGGTTAACTGCCCTCACATGTTCCATGTCCATGTCATGGCTACATTAGGCTCCATTATGGCTCTTGGTGCCCTGCCTGAGCTACAGTGAGGGCAGCAACTGTTCTCCCATTACGCCTCATTATGGCTCCCATGGCTGCCGTCACTGAGCCGTTGTGGACCTGTGTGGGTTATGATGTATGTGCGACATATGCTCTTACAGCTAAAAGGGTGTAGATGTACTACAGGTTGTTTGCCACTTTTGTCTTCTCTGTGAAGTTGTTATAGTCGCAATAAAACGGAAGAATCTACAGATAGTTCCTTTCATTTTGTGACATATATCCGAGTGTAATGGATTATTAGTTCACCCAAAAAGTGAAAATTATGTTATCCAATATGATAAACGGAAGATTAGCTGTATTACTGTACAAAGTTTTGGTGGAATGGGTTAAATGATAGAAATGACAAGATTCTTAAAAAATGTCTTCATCTGTGTTTCAAAGGTGAATGAAAGTCTTATGGGTTTTAGAGAAACACAAGGGTGAATAATTGATGACATAATTTTTATATTTGGGTGAACTATCCCTTTAAAATATGAAACTTTGGCTTTCACTACATTGAATGATACGTCAGTTACACTTTATTTTAAGGTCCAGTTCTTACTATTAACTGCAACTTTTCCCTCAATAAACTCCTAATTACTGCTTATTAATAGTTAGTAAGGTAGTTGTCAAGTCTGGGTATTGAGGATTAAGGATGTAGAATATGGTCATACAGAATAGGTGCTTTATAAGTACTAATAAATAACCAATATGCTAGTAATATGCATGCTAATAATCAACTAGTGAGAAATGGTCCCAATACTAAAGTGTTATCGATACGTCAAATCATGTGGCTTGTTGAGAAGAGGTTTGCTATTATTATTCTAATTTCTAAACTATTATTATTATTAACTATTAACTATTATATTATTAAACTTATTACCTGATGGACAATAAAACAGGCAAACATCCCATAGGCTTACATACATTGAAGGAGGTTCCTAAGCCATCTTGCTGCATTACACAATAACACAATCCTCACTTCTGTGGAAGTTTGTGCGAAACAGAAGTGAAAGTAGTGGTTGTAACTAGAAATAAAATATTTTTTTGTAGTTACTTATTTACTGATTGATTGAAATTTTTATCTAAAAAAATCTAATTATCAGTATAATGAGGTTATTTTTGTTTTATTTCTATTAAGAGTACTATTTCATGGCAGTTCATGGGGACTTTTGGTAATCAATGTGTGTTTGTATAAAAGCCAGTGATACTTTCTGTGTGTGTAGGGGTGCTCAGGCTCAATGTTGATGCTATGCTGTATGTGTGGGCTGGGGTTGGACATATTGGCCGAGGCAATAGATTGTGTAGTTGAAGCTCTTGTATTGGGTGTAAATTGATGTTGGAGGTGATTTGCTGTTGGGCTCTTGAAACGTTTTGTATTAAAGTTCATGTCTCCTACAGAGCAGCTACTCGTACACTCGCAAACACTCCTTCACACACAACTTCCTCTACAATCAGTCTTAAATATATACTTTGAAAGGTGGGATATGCTGTATGGCATTTGGTCTATAATACGGAGTATGATAATAAGCATGTAGCATTGATGGAATTATTGTTCTCCATGTGTAGCACTGCAGTGAATATGTCTTATTGAATTTTTATTGTGCAAGAAAACACTTTCAGTTATTTTTAGAAGCAATTAACATTTATCGTGTTTTAAGTATTTAAATGTATTTCTGTCCATTTTACGCATACATGTCCTAATAAATGAGAATGTGAGAGATGTGTCCTGTGTGTGTGTGTGTGCGCTTAAGAGGGAGAGGAAGCATCAAAGAGTATGTTTGGGGGGCAGTCTCTCTGCTCTGGCCTCATGCCCTGGCAATTATCTCAATGATTTCCTCCTCTTTTCAATTCTCTCCATTTCCACACGGCCGTCCCCTCCATTAAAGGAGCAATTTACCAGAGTGCTATGACACAGGAGCCAGAAGATAGAGAGAGCGTGAGAGTGTGGGTATGTTTGGGAAGGTGAGGACGAGATTGGAAAGGTGTGTTGAAGAAGGGACAGTAAGAGGAAAAAAAGAATAGCTGCCTTGCTGCTCTCATTCAGAAATGTGATTGGACATGATGCGCACCAAATAGATTTAAACAAAGTTTCTTAAAGAAGGCAGATCTTAAGAAGTCCCATTTTTCTTGATGTTTTGAAATGACTTAATCTGAAAAGTTATAGTTATTTTATACACTATCATAGTTTCCTCAAACATATAAAGCAGCTCAAGTGTTTTCGACACTGATAATTATAAGAAATTAGCATTAAATCAGCATATTTGAATCATTTCTGAAGAATCATGTGACTGACTGAAGGCTGGAATAAATGGCTGCTGAAAATTCAGCTTTACTATTACAGGAATAAATTACATTGTATATTATATTTAAGCAGAGTACAGATATTTAAAATTGTAATAACATTTCAGACAATAAACTTTTAAACTGTAGTATATGTAATAAGTGTTGATTTATTACATACACTGACCAGGGGGGAAAAAAATTATTAAATAATAAATATATATACAGTGGGTACGGAAAGTATTCAGACCCCCTTAAATTTTTCACTCTTTGTTATATTGCAGCCATTTGCTAAAATCATTTAAGTTAATTTTTTTTTCCTCATTAATCTAGCCTTGCCACAATTCTGTTTCTGAGCTCTTCAGGCAGTTCCTTTTGACCTCATGATTCTCATTTGCTCTGCCATGCACTGTGAGCTGTAAGGTCTTATATAGCCAGGTGTGTGGCTTTCCTAATCAAGTCCAATCAGTATAATCAAACACAGCTGGACTCAAATGAAGGTGTAGAACCATCTCAAGGATGATCAGAAGAAATGGACAGCACCTGAGTTAAATATATGAGTGTCACAGCAAAGGGTCTGAATACTTAGGACCATGTGATATTTCAGTTTTTCTTTTTTAATAAATCTGCAAAAATGTCAACAATTCTGTTTTTTTCTGTCAATATGGAGTGCTGTGTGTACATTAATGAGGGAAAAAAATTTACTTAAATGATTTTAGCAAATGGCTGCAATATAACAAAGAGTGAAAAATTTAAGGGGGTCTGAATACTTTCCGTACCCACTGTATATATATATAGGGTGCTTCGTTTAGGATTTTTGGAGCCGATCACTGATCACAGGAAGCAGTATCTGCCCATACGATCGCCGATACCAGATCTTTGCTTTTTATCATGGTGAATTATTTATAGTGATGCTCCAATCAGGATTTTTACAGACATTTATTCAGGGCCTGAATTTCATTTTTGAAAATAGGGGGGATTCCCCTCTTAGGTGACTCTTGTGGGGGGATTTGTTTTTATTTGAGGGGTGGAGGTCTCACAGAATGTTTTCAAATTACTTTATTTAATAAAGAAACATGAATTGTACCTCACCTTCAGCATTAGAATTATTTTGCCCACGCCGGACAGAGAGACCGCCGATCAAACTTCCCAAAGCAATTATCGGCTGATACTATATATATATATATATATATATATATATTATATTAGTAAACAAAAATGAGTTGATTGGTTACAATTTGGATTATAATTGGTGTTTAAATGTTACTATAATTTGTTTGTCTCTTTGCCATTTTTTTCCATTCAGAATCCTCCTGCAGAATCGACTAAGGACAACTTCAGAAAGGCACTGGAGGGGGCGAAGCATGAGATGGATAGGCGGAGCACTATACAGAGTCTCAGCCAATAAGCTCTCTCGCACTCAAACCACCTGCACACCTAACAGTAGACCAGGTAACCATTTTGCAGAGATAATTGCCTGACCAGTTTGCAAATATTCTAAGCATTAAAATGACATTTGAAATGTGTGTTGCCCACTTTTTTGTTTACATAAATATGGCAGTGTTTAGTTTTGTAGGTTTTCATGGGTCAGTATATATCGGTTGTCTATAAGTACACAGTCCAGATTATCAACACATCCAGCGAGAAAGAGAAAGGGGGCTACAGGTCGCCTTCTGAAATAATAAAGCTGTCATCTGTCACTGGCTACAGATTGAGAGAGAGACACAGAGAGAACGAGAGAGATGGTGAATGGCCTAGATTAAACCCTAAAGCCCTAGTCAGAAGTGGAATTAAAGATCAGCTCTTGGCCTGTGATGGGAGTTCCACACAAACACACATTTCATCTATTTATGATCTCCCCAACAAACTGTGGTCTCACCACACACAAGTCTGGTACAGTTAATATGCACAGACTCAATCTCTCATTCACTTTTTCACATAGACTTCACAATTGAATCCCACATAACCAGCGAGCCATTTCTCACATGCACTCGGATCCTAAATTCCTTGCGCTTTGGCCTCATTGCTCTATCACTCAGTGCTACATAGAGTACAGTGTTTATAGCTGATGGACCCTGACATATAAATAAACAGCATGGTATCTTGTCTTAGTTGTACTTGCTGGCCTCCGTCACTACCAATGAATGTGATGACCTTTAATTACATGCTATTAGTCTGGCTTGTTATAAATACATTTGCTTGTGCACAAGCTTGAGACAGGAGGAACAAACAAGCACTGGCCTACAGCTCACTTCAAGCTATAATATCTACATTATATTCACAAAGAAATAATACTTTGCTTTTGCTAAAGCTGATTTTTGGTTAAGCTGATGTTTTTAAAGGAATAGTTCATCCAACAATGATAATTAGGTCATTATTTCGTCACCTTCAGTTCAATCCAAACCAAACCCAAAACCAAATAATTATTTTTTTCCCATAAAAAACAAAAATAGATATTTAGTGGAATGTTCATGCTGCTCTTTTCATTCAGGCATTGAAAGCATTAAGTGACCAGTGACTATCAAGTACCAAAAATGCCATAAAAGCATTTTAAAGGTAATACAAAATCATCATGAAAAAATCCATCAGACTTGGAAAAATATACGTTTTGTGTGGCAAACTTGGAAATTTACGTTGTTATTCACTATAAACCTCCTTTTGTGTTCCATGGAAGAAAGTCATGCACGTTCATAAAATGGTGCATAATCCCTGAACTTCTATAATTTTCTTTTTCTTTTCATACTACAGGAGAATGGTACAATCCATATGTTTCCTCGACTGGTAATCAGGGAAGAACATCAGCCACACGTTACGTAGCCAAGTTAGTATTGTAATAGATGGTTAATTTCACAGCATAACAATACATAACATATGACCGTCAATTTGTTTACTGGTTTTGTGATTTATTTTGTTTCCTATGCATATCAGTCGTGCTGTGCAGAAGAGTTTAGCTATAATACGACAGGCCAGACAGAAGAAACAGAAGGCCAAGCAGTACTGCATGTACTATAACCGATTTGGCAAGTGCAACCATGGTGACTCTTGCCCCTACATCCATGACCCTGACAAAGTGGCTGTCTGCACCAGGTACAGAGTGTCTGTGCACACTCTTACATTATACAAAACATCTAACACTTTGTAAGCCGTCTTCAAATTAAAATCGTGATTGGTTGGCAGGTTTCTCCGAGGCACATGTAAGCAGACAGATGGGACTTGTCCTTTCTCACATAAAGTAGCCAAAGAGAAGGTAAGTTTGAGGGGGCCTTTTAAGGGTTCTTCCTTCAAAAGAATAAAATGATTTGATTTAAGTATTCTAATGAACTGTTTGTGTTCAAAAACTGGACAGCATAAGGAACACTGCAAAAAAAAGTATCAGAGTCAACCATTAAGGGCATGTTTAGAAAATCAACACAAAATGCTTGTTCAAAGTTTTGATTGAATTTAGTTTTTTATAATGGTTTTCTCTGAATTTAAGCATAGTTGCACCAAATTCTTCTGTCAGAGGGCAGATCATAAACTAAGTGAACCAATCTCAGTCATAACTCAAACATAAAATGTGCAGCTACTGTATTTTATCTTTGTGGGACAGTATTGACAGTTGGATTTATGCATAAAGCCATAAGAATCTTAGCATAAGTCATGACTGGCCGCATGTGGTAGTATCAGGTTACTGTCAGGGCTTGCTGGCCTGTGGGGTGATAATTAAAGATACTATGTCAGGTCCTTAGCTTCCTCTCTCAGGTTGTGATGGTGTGTTACAGTCTCAATATCTGTGAGGCAATCCCACTAGATTCCAGAGTTACATACTTCGAGGTCTTTGCCTAGGCATTGCCGTCATGGAGACAGGTGGAGATAGGATCAGTATTGACGCAACATGTGACCCATCATATAGTCTAGATTCTCCTGAAGTGAACATTACGATCTCATTACTTACCTTCCCCTCTCAGACAGTCTTATTTTTCATGGTCATGACTCTTTGGTCTCAAAGTCTGCCTCCTCACCTTGTTAACCCGTTTAGTTTTCGATACCTTTATAGAAATATTTGCAGAACTGTTGTCAGATATTTTTGGTTGCAAAATGCATTGTAGATCTGCAGTGCAATTTGCAACCAAAAGTATCTGACAATAGCAGGGTTGCTGAGATAAAGTGAGTAATATTAAGCTCAATATGGCAGCCAACATGAAGGGAGACCCCTGTGTAGACACATTATGCATCAAATACTCAGAAATCTGTATCTCATGCAAGGCTGGCCGCACACTACAGGATTTTAAGGCCGATTTGCACCCCCGAACGATCGGGGAGTGTGGCCCGAATCGCGGCTTGTAGCAAGCGATTTTTTTTTTTCCAAAACATCCTCTATTGTGTGGTGTCATTTCGATTTATTTAACGGCTCCCGATCGAGACGGAGCGTCGCCGAACTCAAATCGTAAATATCAAACATGTTTGATATTTACGACTTGATCGGGCTGCCTCTGACGTGATGCCCGCGATAGCCAATGAGAGCGAGCAAGCGTCACCTACCGGATGTTGTGTGCTTCTGTAGCTGGAACTTGGTAGCCACAAACATGCCATGAAAGCAGAGAACATCACCGGCCGCACACTACAGGATTTTAAGGCCGATTTGCACCCCCGAACGATCGGGGAGTGTGGCCCGAATCGCGGCTTGTAGCAAGCGATTTTTTTTTTCCAAAACATCCTCTATTGTGTGGTGTCATTGCGATTTATTTAACTGCTCCCGATCGAGACGGAGCGTCGCCGAACTCAAATCGTAAATATCAAACATGTTTGATATTTACGACTTGATCGGGCTGCCTCTGACGTGATGCCCGCGATAGCCAATGAGAGCGAGCAAGCGTCACCTACCGGATGTTGTGTGCTTCTGTAGCTGGAACTTGGTAGCCACAAACATGCCATGAAAGCAGAGAACATCACCCATATTCTTTTCTATACTTTGTTTTTCACTGTACAACAGAATGCGTGCCGGGAGAGCCAGCTGACAACATCAGTTGTCCTCTATTTGTTTTTCTTGTCTAGTCACGTTTGATCTTGCGAGTGTCCGTGAGATCTAGTCACTGTGAAATCGTTCCTACAATCATCAAGTGTGTGGTCTTGTGGTCTGGTCTAATCATCTAGTGTGCGCATTCAGAAGATCATAAGGCAAAAAATCGGTTGAACTGTCTTCATGTCTGTGGTCTCTTTGTTTTTTGTTTTTTTGTTTTTGTTCTAAACTTTGTAAATAATCCCTGATATAGCAAAATTGAAAAAAATGAACTAGCATTACATCATTTCAAACAAAATCAGGCCAAACCATTCTTGCCAGCTTGCCATAGTGAACTTTCCTGAAACGTAACTTCCATCACCTTCAAACTACTATTGCTCTGGGGCTCTGCCTTCTTTGACATAGAAACATTCTCTGGTTCATTTCCTTCGTTTATATATATATACAAAATAGAAAATTAAGAATTTTATGAAAATAAGTTAATCATACAAGAAGTGTTTTCATAGCAGCTGTTTAGTGATTCTTTAGTGATTGTCAAACACAACTGAATGAATTCAAGGTGCAATTTTTCATTATGCAAAATGCAGGTTATAAGCATCTTGTTTATTATTATTATTAATATTTTCTTATTTTATGGGCTCTATATGTTGTCACTTTGAGAAAATCAATGAAAAAAACCCTGTACTATATACCAAATATAAATCTGAAAATAATGCTGTATGTACTTAATGTTAAATATGGTCTGAAAATCATCTGAGAGGTTTGGAAATTTGAGTCTAAAAAAGTATAGAATATTGAAATGGAAAATATGTATGAACGCTGTTAATACGGTAAAACTGCTTGCTGTAAAGCAATCTATTGAATAAAGTGCTGTATATGTATGTATCCCATCCACATTGCTATGATCAGATACTTTCCTAACTTTTATTTTGTGTGTATATTGAGGCCTTAAAGCCCTTCTAGTATAATATGAAAGTAACATAGAAGTAATGCATTGTTTATAATGACAGCAGGAGTGGTAAATGAAGAGGTGTAGTTTGACAGGAACAGAAGTGTTCCAGGTTCAGTAAGACACTGTCTGAAACTTTCCCCACACTTTCTTCTCACAGTGAGACACCTGTTTCCATTGTTTATTTGACACAGAAAAAAGCCCCTCCGAGAGCGTTCACTTTCTGTAAAACACACATACTTTCTACCTGCTCCACTCTCTCCCTCCCTCTCTTCAGATTTTAACACTTGTTCAGACTTTTGCTTGTATTCTGTCCAAGGCCCTACTCAACCAATACCCCCCCCCCCCACACACACATACAAACACACCAAATCACTGCACCTGTGACGTCGTCACCCTCTACCAAGAGACCAGCTGTTTGTTTTAAAGAAGCAGAGCCACCTCATCGCAGCGCAGGCCCATCTGCTAGTCCCAACCCTATAAGCCCCCCCTCCTCCTGTTCCTCTACAGCCTTGGGGCTCAATTTAACCCCGCACCCTGTGTCATCCGTGTATATGCCATGAAGCATGGCTTGAGTTCACGCCTGCAATTGAAAACGATCCAGTTCCCCCTCCAAATAACTGAGAAACAAGACCCCAAACCCCTTCACCCCAGTCGTGGCTAGCGTCCATTCCCCTCCCCTGCACATAAACGCATCATGCAGGTGGTACGACGCCCCACTTGGGTCAATATTTCTGTTGCAGTTAATTAAGCAGAAATGATATGACCCCCATGGAAATGAGATTCCACTTAAGAGGTCAGCGGCCCCCCTCTTGCTCATCGTGTGCGCGATCCTCACATTCTATTTTTAGCCCAGAGAGCTCTCCGTCATGTTCAGATTATTCATACATGCAGATTATATTCACGAGGAGTCAGTGCAAATCTGTGCCGTTGACACATGCACATAATTACTGATTAGACAATGTGTGATTAAATATGTGTTTTGACAGGGACTTCAATAGATACGTGATACAATACTGGTGCCATATGTGTGTAACTCACTTAAATTTTCCATCACTTACTTTTTATTGACACACATCTGTTATAAAGGGAATTTAAAAGCTAAGATGTATTGTAGCTGCTCTTATCATTTCAGAAGTTCTTTGGTTTCTCAAACTAGCCATATTCATTCACACTTGCTCTGTTGTATAATGCTGGAGATTGATTTAATGTCTGCAGTTATCTGAGGTTTTAAATTGTTTGCATAAATCCCTGATGTCATTTTCAAGCTCTTAATCGCTATTTGTTTTTCTGTATAGATGCCTGTGTGCTCGTACTTTCTGAAGGGGATCTGTAATAACAGTAGCTGTCCCTACAGCCATGTTTATGTGTCTCGCAAAGCTGATGTGTGCAAAGACTTTGTCCGAGGCTACTGCCCTCAGGGAGATAAGGTAAGACAGTTTGAGGGTTTCTATGCAAAAACATGTTGATTCAACTTGAAATCTTGAACATGAAACCTTTTCTAACTGTTTCTTCATGTTAAAACATTTACCACATCATGGAATGGCCTTGCTCATCCTTTTTGGTATATAACTTCCTTGTTATATATTTTTTTATTCATTATTTTTTTTTTATATATATATATATATATATATATATATATAATTTTTGTTTTACTTTTGAAAACTCTTGAATACTCTAAAATGCTTGGGGAGATGTAATGACATTTATATGGGGCATATGCTATTCTTTGCTATAAAAATGTAAATGAATTAAACTGTAAATGATTTGAAAGAAATGTATAAAGAATATATGTTCCTTATTTTAACACTTTTTATTTAAAATGTATTATAGTTTATTATAGTGAAGTATTATAGTATCATATACATTTATTAACTAAAAATAAAAATAGGCAAATTTAGCTCTTTAACCCTGAAAAAGGCATCCACCTGTATTGTGATAAAAGGTGCTTATATGGAGAGAGATCTAGCATTTGGCACATAACACATGTGGTTCAACTTTCAGGTCAGCAATGTCAACAAAATTCTTTTCACTTTTACTTGCATCCTCATAGAAGCCGTAAGGTCCTCTTTATTAGTGTACATGTAGTTTGACATTCATAACATTTGTTGGATTAAAGTGATTTGCAGTTGATGACAGTTTTATAGGTCTTAATGAATGAATGTCGTTTATTGGTGATGATTTTTTCCAAGAGTTTTAAATAGAGCTCTTAAAAGTTGACTGTGTTCCTAATGTTAATCTGAACCTTCATCAGGGTGCTTATGACATATGCATTTGGTTTCCTCCATGTTTGTGTGTGAGTGACATATTGAGGGCAGTAACAAGAGAGGACAACATGACCCACATTTACCAAGTGTCCTCGTATGTCCTTAATCTAGCAGGTTCTAACCCATCCGTGACCTCTATCCTCACCCCATGCAGCTCTCCCACACACACACGCTTCTCTTGTCCCTCATCACACCTGTCCCTCAGTCTCATTAAGCTGTACAGGAGAGTACAAACCTTCGCTTGCATGAAACAGGTGTAGCCACCGTCATGCTGTAGTACCTATTACATTCTTGTTTTCATCCAATTTGAATACATGACATTGTATGACTTGTGCTAGTCATGTTCTTTGTTATTTAGAAGTCTAAGCTTAAAGGAATACTTCACCCAAAAAATTAAAATTTACTCACCGTCAGGCCATCCAAGATGTAGATTAGTTTGTTTCTTCTTTAGAACAGATTTGGAGAAATTTAGCATCACTTGCTGAACAAAGGATCCTCTCCAGTGAATGGGTGCCATCAGAATGTAAGTCCAAACAACTGAAAAAAAGAATCTGCAAGTAATTGGAGTAATTGACAACTCCAGTCCATCAATTGATTACTTGTAAAGAAAAAAGGTACATTTTTTTAACTAAATAAATCATCATTGAGGCTTCTTTAACTTCAAACCGTTCCTTCCAGCTAAAATACACGATCTCTCTCCATATTTTAATGTCAGAGGACAACAGGATGGACTTTTATCTACTGGAAGAAGCGTTATAATGGACCGTTATTTTATTCAGAAGCGACAATTGGCAGTTAAAATGTCTTGATGGATTTTTTTTTTTTTTTTTTGTAACAACAAACACAACTTTTAACTTCACAAGACGTTAATTGATGGATTGGAGTCATGTGGATTACTTGTGGATTACTGTGATGTTTTTATCAGCTGTTTGTACTCTCATTCTGACGGCACCCATTCACTGCAAAGGATCCGTTTGTGAACAAGTGATGTAATGCTAAATTTCTCAAAATCTGTTCCAACGAAGGAGCAAACTCATCTACATCTTGGATGGCTCTAGGGTGAGTGCAAAATTAGATTTTTGGGTGAACTGTTCTATTAACAGTGCGTTTATTACGCACTGTTTATTATTTTTGTTTCTTTATTTAAAAAGTTAGTAACACTTTACAGTAAGGTTCAGTTCATTAACATTACTTAATTAGGCATCAGGAACTAAAAATGAACAATACTTATACAACATTAAACAGTAACTTTGCACATGTATTTTTAACATTATTGTTATTTAACATGAATTTATAATGAACATGAATTAAGTTAAACTGTACATTTATAAATTAACATTTCTGAGAAAAATATAAAAAAAAGTGACAAAATGCATTAAGAAATTGTAGAAAAAAATAGCATTGTAAAGTAATACCAAAAAAGTGACACCAAAAATTTTTTCAAATGTCAAAAAAATTTCATCAGACAACTTCATGTCATATCTGTAGCCTAATAAAGGACTCTTAATTTCTCATGGAGTGGGTCACATCATGGAGGTGTCCATATTGAGATCACAACCTACCAAATAATTATCTCTGTAAGCCCTCTGTTATCAAGTAATTTTAAGACAAGTCCAAGACAATTGCCACATCCACCGATTAAATAATTACTGAGCGCCTCTTTTTTTTTTAAATGTAGTGCCATTTTGCGATAGATTTTAAAGCGAGAAGCTTTTAAGATGATAACATAATTCATATATGCCAGAACAAAAGTGATTTATTATTTTAAACTGACAGTATGCCTCCCTTCATTGTTTTTCCGCAGAAACTTTCATCGCCGCCCCTATCAGTTTCTTCCTCTTTGGATTTGTCTCATTCTAATGAATTGTTTCTCCGCAGTGTTTTCTGCTTCTCCCGTCTTCTCTCTTTGTCTCTGTCTGTCTCTCGCTCAGTTTTTTTTCCCTCCATTTGTTCTTCTTTGCTTTCCCTTCATCATAACAAATGCATTCTCTCGCTGTCAAGGCTCATTTAAATATTTGGGGTGAGAATGAGAATATATAAGAAGAGAGATATTAATATTTATTCTATTAGCTGAAGTGCTTAGGTCTGTAATTTTGCGCCGTCCCAAAAGCACTGTCTTAGATATGATGGATAGCACACCATAATTATGGACGTGAAAAAGTGCTGATGACAGCAGTACAGGCGAGAGGCCAGCAATGGATACGCCAGCGGAGCAAGGGTTAAAGCGCACTCTCATCCTCTTCATTTCTCCCTCCTCTGTTCTTTTTCCCCTTCTCTGGCTCTCTCTTTCTGTCTGCCATTTCACACGTTTTTCTGTCCTGTTTCTTCTTTTGTTGGCTGGTCACATCAATTCACACCTCATCCCGATCACTCTTCTTTTGATTCTCCTTCTCTTTCTCTCATCCCTCTATCACTCTGTCTCTATTCTCATTTCCTAGCTCTTTATCATAGCTCACACCACCATACATTCTTTCTGTCTCTCTCTCTTTCTTGCTCTCGGTCTCAGTAATGTAAAATGTGCTGACTCTTTCTGCTTTGTGGCCAGTAGAAAGCTCTTCTAATAGGCCCCAGAGACTTCCCAGCCTTTCTTAAATCAAGTGGAAAATTGTTAACTTGCACTGATATAAAGATGTTCTATCCACTTCTCTTTTTTTCCCTCACACTCTTCTCTTTTCCCTCTGTTTTGCTGCTTTTATGTAAATTAAAATGTATGAGAGAGCGTGGTTGGGGCTTTTGTGTTTTCTTTGCCCAGATCACAGCCGTGAACATCAAAGTTAATGAGCCTTCTCAGTACTGCGTCCACCTCCCATCAGCGGGATTTTCTTCTAATTAGATATGATTTCAAATAGGCAATCAACATATAAGTTAGGTAAGATTTCTATCACCCATACTTTTCATATTGGAGCTTCCACTAATTTGTAGAAATTGAATGTTGGTGGGAATGAAAGGAACGGGATTAGGACTATTTGCTTGCTCATCATACATATTAAATGTTGGTAGAAGTGTGTAGACTTTATTCTTGATCATCATATTCAGTAAAAGTATCATGAAAAACTATTAGTAAAATATTGAATAATAATGTTTGTAAAAGCACAAAAAATTATTAGTTTATTTACTTATATATTTTGTTAAATTTAAGGAATAGTTTTCCCAAAAAATGAAATTGCTGTCATCATCTTATAAAGTGTTTTTGCCCATAAAATGAAAGTCAGTGGAGTCCAAAACAATATTGGACCCAACTAACTTTCATTGTGCAGACAAAAAAAACACTGAAACATTTTTTTTAAATATCTTCTTTTGTGTTCTGCTGAAGAAAGAAAGGTTTGGAATAACATGAGGTTGAGTAAATGACAGGATTAATTTTTGGCTGAACTAACCATACTGGTCTGATTTAAGTTGATCTAATAAACCAGACTTTGGATTTTACTGGCCAAGAATTGTCCCACTTGGAAAGGGGATGAAAGAGGCAGGTGATTCTGTCAATACTTCTACAATAATATACTGCTGTGCAACAAAATATCAGCTCTTTCAAATAATAGAGCAACAGACTCAACAGACAGCAATATGGAAATCCAAACTGTATTTACATTAGACAAAGCTCTTGAAAAATACCTGAAAAGATGTCATGAACCTTGCGAATTTGGGAAAATAGTCATTGTAAGAGGCCACTTTAGCAGCTTGACAACAAATAGACAAAACCTTTTTTCTCCTGAAAGACTAAAAGATTAAAAACTATTGCCCCCTGAATTCAGGATGTAGCATAGCAGCCAACCAACAAGTCTGAAATTGGGGGATTCAACCAGCTCTGGCCATCTTAGTGGTCAATATGCATCAAATGGTCTGTTGGCGGCTGCAAGTAGACTCAGTGGATGCAGTCAATGTTGTTGAATTATAAATGCCCCAGAGATGCCAGTGTGATAGTAGGTCAATTTCACTGCAAAACAGCCCGGTCCCATCCTAGACGCTGTTTGTATTGTTGTGAACCTGAAATCAGAATAGTTAAAATTACTGATGGCGTGTGATCAGATTATCCCACTTCACATCGCTTGTAATTTCTCACAATTTACACATTGGTTCTATCTGCCTCCGCCGGACCTTTGAATGATTAAAGCTCGACATGGATGTTATCAGTCAAACAAGAAACAAATGGGTATTTAAAAAAAGAAAGGTCCCAAATGCTCTTCTGAAATGGGGTGGAATTGGAATCGACTGAATTCAAGTGGCAAGGGATTTAGCAAATTGGGCCAATTAGCCATGAGTGTGGTGAGTGATGATGTTGTCTATAGGATGATTTAGGGGGCATTAGAGACCCAGATTCATTGGGTACGATAATCCAGTTACACTTGACTGTGTGTATTGATAATATCTATACTTTTAGTGTTTTTTTTGTATAACAGTAAATAAACCAAAAGCTGTCATCTTGTATTTAAAGACTACATAGCCACACTATACATGCCTTTTTGCATCTTAGTGATAGAGTCTATGACATACACTTAAATGATTGTGTGTGGGGGTTTTTTTATTGTATTTTTTTTAAGGTTTTTGGGGGGGGGGGGGGGGGTATTTTGTTGTTTCTGATTTTGCTTTTTTGTTTTGTTTGGTGATTTGTCTTATGTCTGTTTTTGTTTTGTTTATTTTTAATTTGTTTGTTTGTTTGCTTTTTTGTTTTGTGTTGTTTTTGTTTTGTTTTGTTTTGGTCTTGTCTTGTTTGCATCATATCTGGCTTGTACCTTTGACCTCCTTAAGACTTTAGTAGATCTTGATAAGCATTTTGGTTAACTAAAAATGTGGTGTCTCTGGGGCTAGTGAAAAATGTAGCAATCGGATACATATGTGCGACAATTAAAAAAGTAGCACAGCTGGATTACAAAAAAAAAACGGTCGCTGCGGGTTTAATTTAACAAAATCTGTCTGGTTTCTGTATCTCATTTCTAAGCACCACAAGATAATACCTAATAACTGTAAATTTGGTAATTTTAGGCCGCTTGTGGCTCTGACCTGATCCCCGTTGGGTAAAGTGTCTCTGGGCGGTCTGCCCCAAGGGGTGACAAGTAGTCCACAGTGTTCCCGGACACACGATCCTTCAGCCATCCTTCCCTCCCACACACACATACAGACTCTCTCTCTCTCTCTTTCTCTCTCTCTCTC
>NW_015505765.1:99451-105807 GCF_001515645.1 Sinocyclocheilus grahami | reverse complement strand
GGAGGGGAGGCTTCCGTCGGGCCACTCTGCCATAAACCCCCCACTGGTGGAGGGCTGCAGTGATGGTTGACTTTCTACAACTTTCTCCCATCTCACACCCTCCCTCCCCCCCTCTCTCTCTCTCTCTCTCTCTCTCTCTCTCTCTCTCTCTCTCTCTCTCTCTCTCTCTCCCTCTCTCTCTCTCCCTCTCTCTCTCTCCCTCTCTCTCTCTCTCTGTTTATTTCTGGAGCAACATGCCCCACACTCGCCCAGTCTCTCTCTCCACTAATACACGCGTCTCGCGCTCCTCACCCCATAGTGGGGTATAATTAGCTTCTCTGACAGGTGGGAGGGATCGGGTCTCCCGAAGAATGAAGCTACCAATTTACGCCCAAATTACACAGGCACACAGACACTCTCACCTACTCTCACTTACACACACAAACACATGCTCACCTTCTCTCACATATCAGATACATGCACCTACTGATGTGTGATCACACGCAAACACTTACTTTTGCTTACTTCAGTGCACTCCTACAGAGTGTGTTCCTTTTAACCTGACAGTGTCCCACATGTTCATAACCAACCATAAATCATCCATTGTCTAGATATGAAGAAATAAAGCATTAAGAATGTTCTGCTCTCTTCACAGTGTAAGAAGAAACACACGCTGGTGTGTCCAGACTTCTCTAGTACCGGCGTGTGTCCACGTGGATCCAAATGCAAGCTGCACCACAGACAGAGCTCGAAACGCTCCGGCTCTAACGCAAGCTTTGGACCGACCAAGAAAGCCCGTACTAGAGACATTTTAAAAAGGTCAGGTTCAGAAACTAATCTAACATTAGCTTTTATGATTTTTAATTGTCAAAAAAAATAAATTATCATAATTTGAATAATTATATTATTATAGGGAAATGACCTGAATAGGCATGTAAATCCCTCATAAGCATGATGATTATTTAGAAATTCCTTTGAAAATAAAATTTTATAAAACATTTTAATCTTATATTATTTGGTGTTTTGCCTTTTTAGTTCAGACGAAGTTCAGGCACAATCTACTGAGTCCATGATACAGGCAGATGAGGGCTCGTCCTGCTCGGGTCCTGAGAAGCTGCCTTCCTTCATCTCCTTGTCCAGCTCTCCTGACATGTCAGAGAACCCTGATACCCCAAAGGTGCCCCCTGCAGCAGGCCCACAGGCCAAAGGTGTGTACTTGTATGTCTACAGGACTTCAGATTTAACAGATTCAGTATAAAATAATAATTATAACATACAGTAGATACATTGGCCAACGTATATGAACACTAAAGCTACACTTAATTAATAAATGTTATTGCACTAGTTAAAAATAAAACCAGATGGTACTTTAAAGAAAGCTAACAAAACATTTCACAAAAAGACATCTGTTAACATAAATGATAATTGTTATTAAAAATTAAGATAAAATGTCTATAGTTAATGTGATGACAACTACACCTGTTGTTACTCTGCTGGTACGCCTGTGTAAAAATTGAGGAATTTACTTAATATGCACACCAAAAATTTTAGAAAATGTCTTGTGAAATTTGTTTGCAGATGCCACATTGCATTGCGATACTAGATTCATATAAATTTAAAATCGGCTTGTTAAGTGTGGCTTAAGAGTCCAAATACTTTTTAGGGTCACTGTGTATATATATAAAGAGTAAGGAGATAATAAATATTTATGGAGTATGAAGCTGGGCTACTTAATACGCAGTGATGGGGTTAATAATATCAAGGGGGTTGATATTATTTAAGAGAGGGGCTACATGAGGTATATAATACTTACTGAGGGGTTACTAATATTTAGGTTTGTTGTTAAGGACAGGCACAGCTGAAGCTGGTATGTCTGTCTCACTGATAGAGGATTAGTGGAGAGGGGCCCCTATAACCTCAAACACACACACACACACGCCAGCCGCACCCTATGGAACAGTGTCTTTCTCTCTCCACACTCAATAAGACAAACCTGATATACTTGCCTCGCACAAACTCACACGCATGACATTTTTTTCAGCAAGAAATGATCAACTTCTCTTAAAGGTTCTGAGAAACTGGTTCTAACTTTTTTTAATTAATTTGAATGCTTTTCAACTCTTCAGTCTTCTTCTCTCTCATGCTTCCATACTTCCTTTCTTAAATTAGTTACTGCAGAACAGAAACTGCTGTCATTAACCTCTGACTTTACACCCTAACAGTGGCTTTTCACAGTCATATGGTCATACTGAAGTGTGGCATACACTCATTCTCTTCTCTATACGCAAATATTTAAAAATGTTTCTGATTCGTTTTAGCTCATGTTCATGCATGTAGGGTTTCCTTCTATTTCCAAAGCTTTCTTGAGTGATGGCAAGTATCATGTCTGCATATTTATACAAATTTATGCTTGTTATACATACACACACATCCCTCTGCCAACTTCCTATTTCTCTCATGCCAAGTTCCAGCTCAGTTCCCCTTTGGGATCATTGATGGCAGCCCTGTGTCTCAGAATAGCACAGGTGCCCACCCAGACCACCATGACTTTTCACATGTCACTTTCTCATCCTGTTGCCTGAAATCATCTACTGCATAAAGACTGAAAAAGTGCTGGTCTCAAATTCACCTCATTATAGCATTAAGTTTAGCGAATTGGGCAATTCTGATTCAATCTGGATTCCTTAACGGTTCTATTAATTATTATTTTTGTTATTTTGAGAAAGAAACAAAGGATAATGTTTGGAATTTTTTTTTACTGCATTTATTATCCTAAGAAATATGTTGTCATATTATGAGATCATTTAAGATTTCAACAAAACAGTAATAAACAAACAAAAAATGTCTATAAATGTAAGGTTCTTCAACCATTTAAGGATTGATTGATTGATTGATTGATTGATTGATTGATTGATTGATTGATTGATTGATTGATTGATTGATTGATTTAATTTTCATTATTATTTATTCATGTTTTCATTTATCATTTATTATTATTTACTATTATTATTCATTTATTATTTCAATTTCAGTTATTTTCAATTTTGCTTCCTAACATGAATTGGAAATTATATTGTCAATTATATTCAAAAATATTCTTCACTAATATTCTCTCATTAAAATGTTGCATATTTTATTAGATTGTTCTTTCCACACCAGTTGTAAAAAGGTGTGTTTGTGTGTGTATACAGCCAAACCTAAATTTATTCAGACACCTTCAACATTTCTCACATTATCACAGTTTATTGACTATAGTTTAGAAAATGGTAATAAAATATGACAAGAACTCAGAGTTAAACTGTGTCAGAACAAATTCATCTTGATAATGTCAGATAACTTTGATAGAAAGGTATGTAATGAATTAGGATGAATAGCTGTCAGCTGTCAGTTGTTAAATTTAAGTACACAGTTAGATAATACCAATTTAGGTCAACCAATTACCAAGCAATGCTTAATTTTGTTCAGTCTGTGGTGTAAAAAGGTTGCATTAGTAATTTAAAGGGGTCATATGATCTAAAAAGAACATTATTTTGTGTATTTGGTGTAATGAAATGTGTTTATGCAGTTTAAGGTTCAAAAAACATTATTTTCCACATACTGTACATTATTGTTTCTCCTCTATGCCCCGCCTTTCTGAAACGCATCGATTTTTACAAAGCTCATTGGTCTGAAAAGCGAGGTGTGCTCTGATTGGCCAGCTATCCAGGGTGTTGTGATTTGGCCGAATACCTCAAGCGTGTGATGGAAATGTTACGCCCCTTACCATACAGTGATGCCCTGTCCGGCCGTAGCAAAGAGACAAAAACATAGTCGTGTCCTCTTTTGGAAGGCCAAACAAAGTAGTTTCATTTTCGCAATGAAACACACACAGCGTCTTCACAACATGGCGGCGGCGGTGGCAGACTGAAAAGCGAGGTGTGCTCTGATTGGCCAGCTATCCAGGGTGTTGTGATTTGGCCGAATACCTCAAGCGTGTGATGGAAATGTTACACCCCTTCCCACATCGTGACATAGACATGTGGGGGCGTGTTTAAACGAGGTATTTTAGGAGGGCGAGGACGATTCTTAACTTTTATAAAGAATATCTCTTTGGGTTTGAGACTTTAGTCTTTGCAACTTTAGGGATCTTATCTATTCACGAACAGCTTGTAACACTCCAAAGAGAAAGGAAAATTTGAAATCGCATCATATGACCCCTTTAAAGAAGAAACACTTAAGCAAAACATAGTCAGGTCAAAGTGTCTGAATCATTTTTGGTCCCAAATTTTTATCAGTTTTACTGGTGAAGAGTTGTTGGATATAATATATCACAGTTTACTTTATTTTGCTATCCTCACTTACATAAATTAACTATAGTGTCCTGCACCCACTAGTAAAAATATATCAAAAATTATATCTTGTGTCTGAATAATTTTCGGTTTAAGTACATATATATACTTTTTTTTTTCTTTTTTTTTTTTTATTATTCCCAACCCTGGTGAGGTAATGCTTTTGCCTTCACATCCACAACCACATTCACACCAAGAGCAGTTAATTGTAACGAATGACAGTTTAACTCTCACTGTAAAGATTGTGGCCGTCAAGACAAACTTCTCTCTGCTTTGCATAAATTAGCCCAGACTCTATGCGTCACTGCCTGCATCTTCTCTTTCTCCCTCCGTCTCTCTGTGCTATCACTCACCCTGAGACAATCACACACTCCTGTGTCACTCCTCTATCAGTAAAACAGAGCGATAGCTACTCCTGTCATTATATAGCAGGTGCTATTTATTTCTTGTCTGTCTGTCTTGTTTTTACATATCAAAGTTTCCTCTACTTTCACTTTTGACTTCAGTTACTGCTGTGTAACCAAACCATAAAAACATGAAAAAACTATTGTTTGCACCGATTCCTCTCCATTCTTCTCTCTGTTACAGGAAAGCCACTACATATCAAGCCGCGATTCTTATATACAACACAGACAGAAAGCTTGCCAAAGGAGGGCTGATGGTGGGTGTTTTAATTGGTAATAAACTTTGAAACATTTTAACTTGATTTTTACTTTAATAATATACAGTATAAATTCTCCTAAACTGTTACAAAATGGTTTACAAAGACATCTTCTTTACTTGAGACGTTCACAGCTACTTTTTGGTGTGAATTCACATGTTTGGTTTCAGGAATTTCGAAATGCAATTCTAAGAGTTGATTAAACATTTCTCGGAATATGTTCATAAACTGTCACTACTACAGAACTGAATTTATGCATTATAATCAAATACTGTTCTGAAGCAATGCAGACGTTCACAGTGAGTTCGTTTCAATATGTATATGTAATTCTCAGGGACTTTTAAAATGGCATTTCTGTAGTGGTTTGTTATGCAAAGAAATTGTATTATTTCAAATGCGAGCTTGTGAAAATGTCTTTTCAAAAAGTAAATAAAATTGCTTTGCGATTTGCACGACTTTGTCTTTGTTTCTGAGCATGTTTGCATATATGGAAGATGATTTTTTTCAGTTCTTTAACCATATTTAACCAATTTTTCAGTTATTGAACCATATAACATCACAAACCACCTCACTCCCAAGTTGTTTTCCGAATAGCATCGTTTAACGTGAAAAGTATCGGTATTTCTCTACACGTGTTGTGAGGCAGGTGGATGTGAAGAACATCGCTCATGGCTGCATGTCTGTCACTGTAATTGAGTCTTAAGGAATCTATAGGAAACGGGAAAAAACGTTACGTCTCCCTCACACTCCTCAAAACTCATTTTTCTTCTCCTCTCTAACTGCTGTTTGACCAAATCCATCACAACTAATTTCTGACAATGTCATTTTCCTTTCCTTCTCCCTGCCTTTTCCTAAAATGCGCATTTGATTGAGGAGCCGTTCGTAGATGAGCCTGCCCCTTACGTTCCTCCTCCTCCTCCTCTCCCTCTTCTCCATTGGGTAATGTAATTAGTATGTTGAGTGTTAAACAGTGGTACAGAGAGGATGATGGGAGCTGTAATCCCTTGAACGCTCCTCACTGTGTGGAGACTGCTGATATTCAGACTATTAATACTCCGCTGAACCAAGGCCTTCTGCTCCGTGCTCTGTGACAAACGACTGCCGGTCGCGACGGGAAACCTGGTTAACTGTTGCCGGCAGTAGCGACAGGGGGCATTAATACACCGTGGCGAGGGTCTCGCTGCGGAACACGACACACTCGCTGGCACTGACAAGCCTGCCGCCGTGTTAACGAGATAAAGGCCGTGCCCATGATGCGAGCCACGTTTACAATGACATAGAGGGATGGAGGGATGGAAAACACTCCCTCATCTGACTTCCCTGTCTATCTTTCTCCCCTATTTAATCGTTCATGCAGGAAGGAATACTTCACAAGAATGCATGTTGAT
>NW_015505765.1:67237-99186 GCF_001515645.1 Sinocyclocheilus grahami | reverse complement strand
ATCTCTTTGGGTTTGAGACTTTAGTCTTTGCAACTTTAGGGATCTTATCTATTCACGAACAGCTTGTAACACTCCAAAGAGAAAGGAAAATTTGAAATCGCATCATATGACCCCTTTAAAGAAGAAACACTCAAGCAAAACATAGTCAGGTCAAAGTGTCTGAATCATTTTTGGTCCCAAATTTTTATCAGTTTTACTGGTGAAGAGTTGTTGGATATAATATATCACAGTTTACTTTATTTTGCTATCCTCACTTACATAAATTAACTATAGTGTCCTGCACCCACTAGTAAAAATATATCAAAAATTATATCTTGTGTCTGAATAATTTTCGGTTTAAGTACATATATATACTTTTTTTTTTCTTTTTTTTTTTTTTATTATTCCCAACCCTGGTGAGGTAATGCTTTTGCCTTCACATCCACAACCACATTCACACCAAGAGCAGTTAATTGTAACGAATGACAGTTTAACTCTCACTGTAAAGATTGTGGCCGTCAAGACAAACTTCTCTCTGCTTTGCATAAATTAGCCCAGACTCTATGCGTCACTGCCTGCATCTTCTCTTTCTCCCTCCGTCTCTCTGTGCTATCACTCACCCTGAGACAATCACACACTCCTGTGTCACTCCTCTATCAGTAAAACAGAGCGATAGCTACTCCTGTCATTATATAGCAGGTGCTATTTATTTCTTGTCTGTCTGTCTTGTTTTTACATATCAAAGTTTCCTCTACTTTCACTTTTGACTTCAGTTACTGCTGTGTAACCAAACCATAAAAACATGAAAAAACTATTGTTTGCACCGATTCCTCTCCATTCTTCTCTCTGTTACAGGAAAGCCACTACATATCAAGCCGCGATTCTTATATACAACACAGACAGAAAGCTTGCCAAAGGAGGGCTGATGGTGGGTGTTTTAATTGGTAATAAACTTTGAAACATTTTAACTTGATTTTTACTTTAATAATATACAGTATAAATTCTCCTAAACTGTTACAAAATGGTTTACAAAGACATCTTCTTTACTTGAGACGTTCACAGCTACTTTTTGGTGTGAATTCACATGTTTGGTTTCAGGAATTTCGAAATGCAATTCTAAGAGTTGATTAAACATTTCTCGGAATATGTTCATAAACTGTCACTACTACAGAACTGAATTTATGCATTATAATCAAATACTGTTCTGAAGCAATGCAGACGTTCACAGTGAGTTCGTTTCAATATGTATATGTAATTCTCAGGGACTTTTAAAATGGCATTTCTGTAGTGGTTTGTTATGCAAAGAAATTGTATTATTTCAAATGCGAGCTTGTGAAAATGTCTTTTCAAAAAGTAAATAAAATTGCTTTGCGATTTGCACGACTTTGTCTTTGTTTCTGAGCATGTTTGCATATATGGAAGATGATTTTTTTCAGTTCTTTAACCATATTTAACCAATTTTTCAGTTATTGAACCATATAACATCACAAACCACCTCACTCCCAAGTTGTTTTCCGAATAGCATCGTTTAACGTGAAAAGTATCGGTATTTCTCTACACGTGTTGTGAGGCAGGTGGATGTGAAGAACATCGCTCATGGCTGCATGTCTGTCACTGTAATTGAGTCTTAAGGAATCTATAGGAAACGGGAAAAAACGTTACGTCTCCCTCACACTCCTCAAAACTCATTTTTCTTCTCCTCTCACTAACTGCTGTCTGACCAAATCCATCACAACTAATTTCTGACAATGTCATTTTCCTTTCCTTCTCCCTGCCTTTTCCTAAAATGCGCATTTGATTGAGGATCCGTTGGTTCCTCCTCTTCTCCGTCGGGTAATGTAATTAGTATGTTGAGTGTTAAACAGTGGTATAGAGAGGATGATGGGAGTTGTAATCCCTTGAACGCCCCTCACTGTGCGGAGACTGCTGATATTCAGACTATTAATGCTCCACTGAACCAAGGCCTCGTGCTCCGTGCTCTGTGACAAACGACTGCCGGTCGCGACGGGAAACCTGGTTAACTGTTGCCGGCAGTAGCGACAGGGGGCATTAATACACCGTGGCGAGGGTCTCGCTGCGGAACACCACACACTCGCTGGCACTGACAAGCCTGCCGCCGTATTAACGAGATAAAGGCCGTGCCCATGATGCGAGCCACGTTTACGATGACATAGAGGTATGGAGGGAAGGAAAACACTCCCTCATCTGGCTTCTCTGTCTATCTCTCTCTTCTGTTTAATCGTTCATGCAGGAAGGAATACTTCACAAGAATGCATGTTGATATGGGTGTTGTAAAACCAACTAAAGTTGTCATACATCACCTAACCCCTCTTAGCTTATTTGTCTTTTTTGCATTGCGGCTCTTGCTTATAGATTTAAAATGGAATTGAATGAATTTAGAATAGTTAAGCTCAACTGACTTGTGACATAATGTTGATTATCAAAATAATAATTTAAATTTGTCCCTCCTTTTATTGAACAAAAGTAAGGTGCTTGTATTGGAAGTAGGGCCAATCCTTAAACATTAAAATGGATTCAATTATATAGCCACAAGACAAACAATATGCATGTTGCCATGGTTTTATTTTGAGAAAATCACTTAGTAATGTTTGCTGTGTAACGTGTTATCCAGTTTTGCAACTTCGTTGTCTAAATGGAATGCCTAAAACCATAAAATAACCATTTAAATACCATTTTTACGACTTTAAAGGTGAAATAATGCACAAGTTTTAACACGAGTTAACTGAAGAATATTCTGCATAATTGTGCTCACCACAAAATTAATTTAGTCTTATAAAATGAGTTTGGCAACTTTAATGTTAAAATTACAGTTTCAAATATATAGCCACAAAACAAACAATATGTTTAACAATATTAACATTTAGTTTGACAAAGTCACTTACTAATGTTTGCTGTGTAAAGTTATGTCCAGTTTTACAACGTTTTTGCCTAAACATAACGCTTAAAAACCTATAATAACAATTAAAATTACATTTTGTACAACATTACTACTCAATATATACAATTTAACACGAGTAGGTCTAAATGCTTTTTTTTTAATGTTATGCTTCATAATTCTGCTTTTAAATCCTCCAAATTGGCCTTATTCACTTTTATTAATCCCTTACTAAACTTTGATGTGTAAAGTTCAGTTTTACAACTTTGTTGCCTAAATCTAAAGCCTCAAACCCCAAAATACCATTACAATTACAATTTAAACAACTTTACAGCTCAAATAATACATAAGTTTAGAGTTAAAGGCTTTTTATATATACAGTATAAGCTTCTCGTCTCTAGTTTTAAAATTCTACAAAACTTGCTCTATTTACTTCCACTGTGCTTCACCGTTACCACATTTTTTAAATATATATAAAACAAAGGACATAGAACTGTCTTTTCCCCCATATAATATCCATTAAAGTTAGTTAGTCCATTAATAAATTGATGTGATTTTTTTCATTCGGATGCAACATCATGCAGAAAGATCTTGTTCTTCATCCTCCATTCAGTACTCTTTTTTTTGTAAGTAATTTTCTTTTTATTTAACATTCAGTGTTTAATGTCCAACAAAACAACCCCTAAATGAATTACTAAAGAACTTCAGTTAGTACAGTAAAGTCATAACCTTTGATTTGTACAGAAAGGCGGAAAAGATGTGAGGTGGGATGCATATATCCGTATTCATGATACTCTTTAACAATGGTCACTCACCAGTCTCTGTTATCTGCATGGGAAAAGAAAGAGAAATTCATGGAGCAATCACTCTTTCTTTTCTCACCCTCCCCTTCCCTCTCGTTCTCTCGCTCTGACGACGAGGATGTAAGTGCCTTAGACAGATGTCTGCTGCCGCTTGTCTCAAAGCTCAACGCGAGCTGCTGAGCTCGGCAAACTCTAATTAAGATCAATATTTCAGTTTTTAGTAAAAGCGCATGTGAAAGAGAATGGAGGAGGAGAGCGAGAGAGAAAGGAGGAAAACACATTCACATTTATTCGAGGACAATCTCACTTGAATGAGAAAAGGAAAGAATGAAAGGTCAAGTGTAATTTTTCTCTACCTCAATAGATCGCCTAGGCATAAAAAAGACAAACTTGTTACAGCTCAGCAAAGACTCCAGCCCATCAATAAAGATCATACTTCCACTGCAAGTAGTTAGTCATTAGTATATCTGTCCTCTGTCCTTTTTTTCCTCCTGCTCTCTTTCCAATCTTTCTGCTTGTGCTTTATTGCTGTTTATCTTTTTGCCATTCTTCGTCTGCCATTTTTAAAGCTCTTTTGAGTTTTAGTAAATTTTTTCAAATCTCTTCCTGTGTCCATTCCATTCCTGTGAACCTTTTTTTTGGTTCTCTTGAAGGAATCAGTCCCTTTTTCTCTTTAACATGCTCTTTTCTGTCGTCTTGCTCTTTCTAACTCACTTTTTTCGCTGAGAACTTCATAGAACTTTGTATACTTGTTAGTTTGAATGTAGTTGAACGATTACTGCTGAGTCTTTGAATGGGCATTTGTGGGATTTTGAGGCCCACAAAAACCTCCTTTCCAAACCTTCTTCCGATAACCCCCTTCTCCACCTCGCACCTCTCAACTATTTTGGCTAAAGAGGGGTTAACCGGACAAATCCGTCTCAGTCATTTCCACAGATGTCTAGTCCAAACCCCCCTTCTCTCTTTCACTCTATCATACTCTTTTTCTCCTTGGACGTGCTGATGTCCATTTTGCTTAAATCGGTAGAACTGCACCAGCAGCTAACTCCCAATATGCAAAGGCACAATGAAAGCCCTGACTTCAAAATTTATGTCTCAAGCCCTCGGCCACATCCACACCCACCCACCTACCTCCGCTCACTGAATGGACGATGGCAGATCTTCTTAAATGTGGCATTTTCAAAGCGGACTGCTTAGCTTGGACTTTGAGGTCCACTCATGCTTATTTGATAAAACCTCCATAATGACTTAGCGCACCTTCAACTTCAAATAGCTTGATATGATTTGTCCCGTCCTCTTAGGCTTTTCTTTTTTCCCCTCCGTTGGCAGATTTGAGCCTCAAGCGTGTCTGTATTTCACTCATTGGCACCTGGAAAGAAAGTCTTAGCATGTTTCATAAAGTTAGTAGAGGTCTCAGATGTAGTAAGAAGTAAGTTATACAGCAGATTTTATTTTGATAATTGATACTGAAGCTTAGAAAATACACATACATTAATATAAATTGGCAAGTATTAAGCATCTGAGACAATTACAGAGTGAGAAATTAGTGTTCATTCGTATTCATATGAGTGCTGCATATGAATGTAAAGACCTGTCAAACACAGTAATTAAGGGAATAATTCACTCAAAAATTGAGGATCCATCCAGGATATAGGTGAGTTTCATCGGAACAGATGATTTCTTAATCGGAAAGGATTTGAAGTAATTTAGCATTATATCACTGGCTCACCAATGGATTATCTGCAGTAAATGGGTGCCGTCAGAATAAGTGTTGATAAAAGCATCACAGTAATCCACAAGTAATCCACACGGCAGTGTTTGTAAATAAACACGTACATGATTATGGCATTTTAACGTTAAACTGTCGCTTTTGACCAAAATAACAGTCCATAATCCATTGAAATCAAGTGATAAATGTCCATTCCCTGTTGTTCTTTCACATCAAAATTAGACATTTGTTTAGAACTGTTTTGGCTTGTAAACAGTGCTTGATCTGCGCATATTTCTCTCCTGATTCAGACGAGACAACTTTTTCACTGGAGAAAGCAATATTATGAATAGACAACTCATATTTTAGCCAAAAACAACAGATTGAAGTTAAAAATGTGTTTATTACAAACAGCTTTTGCTTCACAAGATATTAATTAATGGACTGGAGTCCTGCATGTATCAGCTGTTTTGACTCTTATTCTGACGGCACCCATTCACTGCAGAGGATCCATTGCTGAGCAAGTGGTGTTATGCTAAATTCCTCAGATCTGATCCTATGAAGACAAACATATCTACATGTCGGATGGTCTGAGGGTGAGTACATTTTCATTTTAGTTGAACTATTCCTTTAAGTGTCTCTCCTTGTGTCTTTCTGTCTCTTTTATTTTTAACAAAGCACTATAATAACATTTCAAACATTTTTGTATGGATCTACATTCCTCGGTGTCCTTACACTGCAATAAGGACCCGGCCTCGCATAGGGTGCTAGACTGACCCTCATCTTTGGGTACTTCCTTCAGCGCGAGACTGGCTCCTCTGATTAAGACATATGCTGTGGTGATGAAGGCGCGCGCTGCGTGGGGCTTAATTATTTGTCGATCCGCGCAGATGAGTCGGGATGCAATTAGAGGTTAATTGCGAAAGAAATCCGGAGCGTGGCTGGCACTGGCGAGGCGGATCATAATTAACTCACCCGCACAAATTGCGCATTTTTCCCTATCCGGCGTAAATGTGGATTGATTTTATTGCATGATCACGCGTTATTGAGTCCGTCACCGCCTATAGGTCATAAGCGGGGAGGAAAGTTGCGCGTGTGTTATCCTATCAGATCAATACACTGAATGACTGTTCACGGGGTTACGGCACATTGAGGAAATATGCAGTTTAATACATAATTATCTAATCAATTTGAACTTTAAACGGTCTGTCCAAACACAGTAGGGTTTTTGTAGAAGAATTATCCTATGTCATAGCTATCTCCTGGATTTTAAGGATGTCTCGCTTTTGATAAATTAATAAATAAATGATAGCAAATAATTAATTGTTAATAAATAGCCTAATTGTTGTGAAAGGAAATGTGATGCATAATTAGTTTAATATTGCTCTGAATGGCACTGGAGTTTATTGAATCACATTTACATTTTAAAATGAGAAATAACTTAGCAGAGTGCTAAAAGTGCAAACACTGTGTTATTGCGTCATAATTGCCCTTCCTAATAGTGAATTCAGTCGATGTGTATTCATGCTGCTTTCATTGTAGGCCTATTGCAATTTCTCATAAGACTGACTTTTAGTTTTGAAGTGAAAAATAAGTCAATTTAACGATATGATCATTTTTTTTAATCATGTATGTCTATCAAATATAGAATTCAATTGGTCGTGAAAATTACGCGTGCAATCCGTTTTATAAACGTGTAAGTTATCCGTTTATAAACGTGCAAGTTATCCCTAAAGCGTTTGCATTGCATATAACGTTTAAGAAGTGTTTGCTCTGTTCTAAATAAACATTTTCTAAGTAAGACAAGCTGGGCTATTGCCTTTCCACGTGCGGTTGCAGGGGAGGCGTCGCTAGGGGGCGGGAAGAACACCTGTTTAAGCCCCTGTCAGCTGCTGCGCGTTCGGCTCAGCTGCCACATAGAGGCGTCGCTGTAGGAGTATGCATGTCTACTGCTACGCCTCCTCCCATTGGTCCTTTCCGTTCTCTGGGTGGGACGCTCAGATGGGCCATGTGTATAAAGTGGTACATTGCCCCTTTCAGCGCTTCAGTGATACTGCGTGTCAGCGGTGGACAACGGTGCAAAAATAAGCTCTAGCCGTAAACGAAAAGCAACGGTGACAGCAGTCCATGTAACTTTAAAAGTGACAGCGGAGGGAGGTGAGTTTAAGCAGCCAGAATTCCGTCGGAGCGTCCCACCGGAGGAACTTAACGTTACGCTGAGATTTGTCACGCACATTGTTGCGGTCCCTGTGTAAAAAAGCAGCAGCAGGAGCAGCATCATTCCTTTGGACTTCGAGGTAAAGTCGGACGTTTTCTGAACTTGACGGGCGTGCGTTCGTTGTGTGAAGGACTCTTCTGGGACATGCGACGAAAGCTCTCGCTTTCTTCGCATGAACGCTTAAACTTGATTGCCTCCGGTTAGACGGAACTTCAAACACGGAGGTGAAGAAGGATATTTGAAATCTCTGTTACTCAAAGGACGATTTCTCTCAAAGCACATGTCAGCTTTAACGCGGTGAAGCAGGACGAGTCAGGTTGGTGGTTTTGAATGCACGAGTCTCAAGTTTCTGCCGCCCTGGCCAGTGATATTAACGCGTGAATTTGACCTGGGAGAAGTTGCCAACAAGAGGCAAACTGGCATTTGTAGAAGTACATTCACATGCATGGGCATAAGTATATCTCGCTGCACTATTAATAGAAGCTCGTGCTTATGTATTAAACACTGGGCACTCATCTTCAGTCGTTTTCATCATAATCCCAGCGAAACCCACGCGTGTCGCTTTGGCTGTTAGGGTTGGTGTCGTCGCATGGACTGACATGGCCACCGATCTCGCCATGAGCGCAGATTTGCCCAACAGCCCCCTGGCTATTGAATATGTCAACGACTTCGACCTCATGAAGTTTGAAGTCAAGAAAGAGCCTCCGGAGGCCGACCGCTATTGCCACCGCCTGCCCCCGGGCTCGCTATCCTCCACCCCAATCAGCACACCCTGCTCCTCGGTGCCTTCCTCGCCCAGTTTCTGTGCCCCCAGTCCCGGATCGCAGCCTGGGCAGAACCTCGAAAATTGCGTCGGCAACAACAACAACAACAACAGCGGCAACAACAACAACAACCAAGGCTCCTCGGGCAAGCCGCAGCTGGAAGATCTCTACTGGATTCCCAACTACCAGCATCACATCAGTCCAGAGGCCCTCAACCTGACGCCCGAGGACGCGGTGGAAGCGCTTATCGGTAACGCGCACCACCACCACCATCACCACCAGCCCTACGAGGGATATCGTGGTCAGCAGTACATCGGAGAAGACCTCTCGACGGCCACGAACGGGCATCACCACCCGGTGCACCACCACCACCATCACCACCACGCGCACCTCGAGGACCGCTTCTCGGACGAGCAGCTGGTGAGCATGACGGTGCGCGAGCTCAACCGGCAACTGAGAGGCTTCGGCAAAGAAGAGGTGATCCGTCTCAAGCAGAAACGGCGAACCCTGAAGAACCGCGGCTATGCACAGTCGTGCCGCTACAAGCGCGTGCAGCAGCGCCACATGCTCGAGAGCGAAAAGTGCACGCTTCAGAGCCAGGTGGAGCAACTCAAGCAAGACGTGGCGCGTCTGATCAAAGAGCGGGACCTGTACAAGGAGAAGTACGAGAAGCTCGCGAGCCGAACCTTTAACGGCGGCGGCAACACTCGGGACCCGTCCAACGGCACTCACGGCAAAACCTCTTCCACGGAATTCTTCATGTGAGAGTGATTCTTGTTAAAGACTTTTTCCGCACCAACATATTCGTTTTTTTAAACCTTCATTTTTATGATTTTCAGTGTGTGAATTTTATTTGCAGTTCTTATCTTAAATAACCTACTCAGTGTCCACTTTAGAACATACACTCTTGAAAATAAAGGTCTGATGCCATCTTTTTACGTTTTTAAATAAATATTTTGTTTTTAAGGACTCTAGAGAAACATCTATGTAATGGTGCTTTAAAGAACCCAAAACCCAATCATGTAAATCTAGAGAATCCGTAATGTAACATCCAGCACTTTTTCTTTTCCAAAGAATATCCACTTTTACCGCCAAAATGGTTATTGACAAGCAAGTCAAGTCCTTTGCCGAACTTAAAAGTGCTGAAAGGAAACACTGAAGAACCTTTATTTTTAAGAGTGTAGTCTAACATTACAGCGACATATTTAAAGTCTTCACTCATTATTTGTGTACATATATTACTGTACCATAAAAGTCTTAAGGTTAGTGTAATGTTAGGATTATCTTCCACAGATACTGCACGGACCCTTCTACTTCATAACACATCCGCTCTAAATATGGGATCACGCATAACCTCCAAAGACCCATCAGTTTTGGATTCTGTAAATTCGTGTTTTTTTGTTGTTGTTTTTTTAAGTTGTATGCTAACTGCAAAGTCCGACATGTTTAAAGACATACAGCCGCTTTCTTAATCTTTTTTATTTTTTGGTTTTAACGGATTGACGAGTCTTAATGGCGATGAGAACATACTGGAAACGAAACTTCACTCTGTGAAGGGACTTTGTAAGGAACAATGCTAATATTAAAACACTTAGAAGCAAGAAAGGGAGATAGCAATACATCCTTGACTTTTCTCAGTCATGAACTGAGGTTGAGGGGACTTATGAACTTTGAGGGCCCTCGAGCATTGCTCAAGTCTGCATTACCCCACCAATCCTGCATGCGGGACATGTACGGTACTCCAAAACGCGCCAGGTCCTTACTCTCTCTTCCTCATACAGCACTTGGATGAAAAGCATGGCCCTTAACCACTCTCTCTTCTCTTTTTTTTCCGTTTCTTCTGCTCGACACAAACCCTGTAGCCTATGTGAAGGAACTCATGCGTACCTGCGAAATCACATGCAATCCGTTCTTGCATTTCTATTGTTTAAAAGTACAGAAGAAGAACAAAGAAAAAAAAAACACCGAACTGAGCCAGAGTTATTTATTCCCACTTGTACATATGTATAGGTCAAATGGTGTGTTAATTTCACTTTCTTTTTAAAAAGTCCTTTTTGCTTGATTATTTAAAACGTCTTAATACGATGTTTGTATGTAGTAGCATGCAAATGACAAAGATATTCTCATCCTATTGAATATGTACAATTTCAAAGGAAGCCTACTGCACTACGATTCGAAGAATTGGGATTTATATAACATTTCTTTTCCTCTGTGTTAATCGAATTGCTGTTATGGTGGACATAGTTAGTCGATCTAAAGTGCATATAAACACAAGGACTTTAATTGCTGCTAATATTCTATGCACCAAATTCGAAAGCAATTAACAGAAGCTCTGATTATGTGAATTTTGTACTTCAAAATAAATGAAGGTGTAGAAAACTGGTTAGATATGGATATCAAAAATAACTAAGAACGTATATATATATATATATATGTATGTATATATATGTCTTAATAACCGGAATGATGAACGACATAAAACTGTTGACTTCAAATATATGACAACCGTCGTTCGTTGGCCAAGAAGGGTTGTTTTAACTTTTTATGACATAATAAAACTGTAGCATAGCCTACTCTGTATAAAGCAGTTGCCTATTGTTTTGCATTACAATATTGTGATGATAATAGGCTTCCGACCATACTGAATTACACTACAGGTAGATATAATTCAACAATACTAGAGGGTTTGTGTGCAAACTTTGCTATAATTAATCATGCGCATTTGAGCTTGAAATATAGCCCATCTTGTTCAGGCTAAATGAAGAAGTTGCCAAAGTGGATTATCTAATGCACGTAAATTGTCTTAAGTCAGTTTTCAAATTCTTTCCGACCTGTGTATGCTTAGTTTCCTAACAGATCTATCGGCCAGACTCCTAAAATAAGGTCTCCAAGTATGATCCTTTACCTGGGTTAGTATCTGCTTGATATCTCACCTGAAAACCACTGTTAACATTGATTAATTTATTTCGTTTAAATTATGAATTATGATACTGTTCGTTATGAAGCAATCTCTCTGGCTATTGGTCTAATTTGAGGCACAGCGGCTTGAGGTTACATAACCACATGTGCTGTCATGTGTGCTGTCTTATGTAAAAAAAGAAATAAAATGGGAAAAAAGAAAAAAAAACTGTACATAGCCTATAATTTCTATATATTTATCGAAATTATAAATGTCCTTACGTGTCCGTAAGTCCAAACCAAAATGTTTCGAAATGGAATGTTGTTCAGAATCTTGTTTTCATAATGTTTAATAAAAACTCCTGTCAAATGCATCAGCCTCTTTTCCAGTCACTCAACAAGTGTCTTTTCATGGCTAAAATATGTGATCCATTGTTATACGAAAATCAAGATTCAGTTTTTCCAATGACATCTATTAGACTTAAATGACAGATGAAATGAAAATAATAAAAAGTGCCAGAAATAACGATTTGTGTCTTATATAAAACACCGTGCCTCATTGCGCATGTGGCACACGAATCGTACTATTTCAAAAGTTCAATCTGTTATTATATCTGGTTACGTTTTCAAACATTAATTTCAATAATTCATTTTAATTCTATGAACTATGGAGGTTTAATAGCCTACTAATGTGGCATAAAGATTTATTTTATCATCGTAAAATAAACACAAGTTCATAAATGCTTGGTACAGTGGCATTCGTTTATAACATTAGCCTAAAACGTTTTGTTTACACAAATGTTTGAAAAGAAATTATTTAGATGAAAGTCGAAAGATACGTAGCTACACAAACGAGTAAACAGGGTGATTTTATTCGTATATTCTTCGTGTTGTTCTTGATATTCTTCTTATTATTGCTCGCAAACGTTTCATATTTGGACCAGTAAGAAGAAATTAATTTTGATTGACACTACATGTTCGTCTTTTGATCGATGATAATTAAAAGAGTTTTTGTGGTACGTCGTGATCACATTTTAGTTTACCCGAGTAATAAAACGATAATTTAAAATGATAATAAATTATATATATATATATATATATTATTATTTTTTAATGGCAAATATTAAGCTCTCATTTATTGTAATAGTTTGAGCCGCGTTTTTAAGGTTATCCAGACTTCGCGAAGGTAGCCTACTGTTCTGATCACTGACTAATCTTCCTATTAATTTCCCCTTGCTCCCAATTACATTACACCAAATTTTCCTTAACGTGTATTATTATTATGCCATAATAAACGGCTTTCTAATACTAAATGCTTTGAAAAAGACTGCACAAGATTAGTTTGAGAAGATTAACGTGAGAGTCCTCATCTTCTAATTTC
Source organism: Sinocyclocheilus grahami (assembly GCF_001515645.1). Lineage (NCBI taxonomy): Eukaryota > Metazoa > Chordata > Actinopteri > Cypriniformes > Cyprinidae > Sinocyclocheilus > Sinocyclocheilus grahami. The sequence goes on along the minus strand of NW_015505765.1, from coordinate 86,539 downwards.
GGGTTTCTTTTCCCAGGCTGTTGCAGCCTCTCGCAGGCTCTCGTTCTCTGTGTGAAGATGAAAAAACAGCCTGTTGGTGGCTGAACTTTAGTTTTTGTTGAAGTGTTCTGGCCTCTGCACCTGTTGTTGTATCAAAGGCTAAACTGGATGGTTAGTCCCTCAGTGTTTCACTTGACCTCTTCTGCTTCTGGCATTTTTGATCATTGATCAATACTTGTGTGTCAGAGGCAACCTACTTTCAAAGGCTCAGATGATTTCAGATATAATACATCAATTTATAGGCATGATATGGGTTCTTTTTTCGTACATCACATGAGAATCTGTAAAGCATTGTAGCCTACCCATCACACATGATGTCTTCTCTCCTTTAAAGAACCATTAATTCACACTGAAGAAAAGAGCAAAGAAAATGCTTTAAAATTTGAGAGAGAAAGAAAACATTTTCACTTTTTTTTGTCTTAATATTAAAGTCCAACATTTTCACTGGCATGACTTGAAGTTCATTCATTATGTTTCAGTGGCCGTAATGTTGCATTACTTGCTCTCCCTCATACCTGCCACTTATGAGCTATTTCGCCCAGCATATTAAGAATAATGGAAATCCCAAATGTTCTAAATTTTTTACACAGTGCTGTAACCAAAATGTCAGTATAACTCTCTGCTTTGACCAGTAATGCCCTTTCCCTGTTCTCTGTGCAGTGTCATTTTTTACAATAATTGGTCCTTTTTAATACAATTTAAATAATCCATCAGCTAAAGGTTTTGTTGGAAATAACGAGACCTGTATTCTTGTATGTGTGACTTGGTTGGTCTAGTGTGTTGTATGCTTCCGTAAGTAAACCAAGGGGGAAACATGGGGTTCACCATCCCAATTGTGTTGTTTATGTGCATCTTGTTTGTCTTGTAAACAGGCAAAGCGTAGCAGATCTATTTGGCAAGTTACAAAAAGGAGAAAATTTCTCTGACGAGAGTTGTTTGGAATATTTGACCAAATCATACAGGAATAGTTTGTCTCTCTTAGAACTTCAATTGATTGATTTAAAAGAATAACCCTTACTTTCTTTCCTAAGACACTTTTTTTTCTGCAATGTGTAAATACAAAATGATATTGTTCTACAGTAGTTAAATACAGAAGTTTATTTTCTTCAAGCATCTAAAAGTAAAGGTTAGAGACACTTGACTATTAATACCACAAGTTTTATATCTTTCTTCTTTTTGACCAGCCCAGAGGAGCATTTTTGTTTGCCGCTGACTTTTTGTGCAGGCATTGCTACTGTATAACTGACACTGATGCTTTTTTACTTTTTACTATTAAAAGTAGAAGACGGGAGGGCCGGCATGTATCTTTCTCAAATGGAAATTCAGCTTGGGTGACACACTGAGTAGCTAAACTTGACATTTGTCATGTTTCTGTGTTATGCACACAACAGGACACGTTTGGTTAGTGAAAGAGGTGGCCATTGAGATGCTGTCTGTCCTCGTTCAGCTTAGGCAGCGTCCCAGACTGAAGCTCAATCTCAGCATGCCCTCAAACCCATCCCCCACTCTTCTTCCCAACTTCCTCTCATTTCTGCTGTGTCAGAGGAGACACTGTGTGTGACAGCCATCACTTCTTCTCAACCATGTACCAGACTGACACACACACACACACACACACACACACACTGTGTTTTGTCTTAATAACAGGTGTGTATTTACTTGAATTTATTTAATAACATCTGTGAACATGCACAAGTGAACTGGAATATTATGAATACGGACAATGCCTATTTTTTGTCTCCTTAAAATGTTTTTCAGTTTTTCAGCGACAGTACATTTAAGACGGATGCATGGTACCAAAAGGCACACGTTTGATCTTGCATGGTGGCAGCCATAGGCCAAGGTGCATTTAATGAAAGAGGGGAGAAGAGACGGAGGCAAGTAGGAAGAGAGAGTGAGAGGAAGAGGTAGTGTGTTCTTTGGCTTCTAGGCTGCATTGCCGATGAGATTCCCCTGTAGTCAGCGTCTCTATGGCTCAGCTTACAAGAGAGGCAGACGCACATTCTCACACACACAATGCACTTTACACACTCACGAGGGCACTTTGGAAATGTGTACATTGTGTGTGCACTTGCATAAACCTCAAATGTGGGCCTATATGCTGAAATTATTTCAAAGAATATAGCAAGAATCAAGCAAGCAATCTGTAGGCCTATGCCATCATGCGTTATATTGGCTGTCAAATGGAAAGCTAAATTAACAATTGGATTCACAATGGTCATTTTCGATAGGTTGCAATAAAAAGCCTCCCCTCTAGAGGTCTGTACGCTGGCCACGTTTATAGGACGTGTTTGAAATCACAGACACAAAATGTCGCAACCCCTAAAATAAATCGACAGCTTGATGAATCGCCTATGAAGTTCTATTAACGCTTAGCATCAAATGTGGGCCTATATGCTGAAATTATTTCAAAGAATATAGCAAGAATCAAGCAAGCAATCTGTAGGCCTATGCCATCATGCGTTATATTGGCTGTCAAATGGAAAGCTAAATTAACAATTGGATTCACAATGGTCATTTTCGATAGGTTGCAATAAAAAGCCTCCCCTCTAGAGGTCTGTACGCTGGCCACGTTTATAGGACGTGTTTGAAATCACAGACACAAAATGTCGCAACCCATAAAATAAATCGACAGCTTGATGAATCGCCTATGAAGTTCTATTAACGCTTAGCCGGTATTAATAATTATTTAGAACGCTCTCAGGATTGAATTAGTGACCCAGGGCGCGCACCGTGCGCGATCCCCAAACGCCGACAAACTCATTACTGCGGAACGGCTCCCTCCACACAGCGAGCGGAGCCAGGGCGCAGCACAGACCTGCTGAAAAAAAGCAATTTACAGATGGTGAGTGAGCGACCCTTCGCCGCTGCAAACCGGCTGTCACACACACAAACGCGCGCGCCTGCACGCACACTCGCGCTGACACGCTGTGTGCTGAATAGACAAAGCGAAAAACATGCTATCACAGGGAGAAAATCTGCAACGCAAGCGATTTTTTCCTCCGTTTTTTTTCTCCGTGCACCCGAAAATAAACAAATAAATAAACAAACAGACAAACAAATGGCTCCTAATGTTGAACCGTGCCTGATTATGAAAACGGAACGATGAAATACCAGAAGATTGAATTTTTTCAGACTTTCCCACTCTGCCAATTAGTGTGTGGAAAGAGCTCCTGTCAGTCATGTCCCACCTTGACAGCCTGCAGCTAAACAGTGCAGACGTGGAACTCCCTCTGGCTTTGGGTTGGGGTGAACAATGGTCCTATAAAATAAAATAAAATAAGGCACAAGCAAATGGCTCTAAATGTCTCATTTCATAAAACTTTTCACCTGGGGGGAATTATACTTCTGTGTACACACTGAATGACAATAAACTGGAAATTCTGGGAAACATTTTTTTGAGAAGTAATGGTGGTGCTCATTCAGACATTGTTGGTTCAAATCCAGTAGACCTAGTAGTCAGGATAGACACTATATTTAATACATGAATGGAGACTGTGAGGCATAGACATATAGATAGTACAGTCATATATTTTTCACAACACATTTCTTTGAATTTTACTAGGAAATATTTTATAAATGCATATTTCCATCGGCTGAATGATTGACACAACAGTATTATACATTAATCTATACATTTATCCCATGCTGCCTTGTTTTTATTCATAAATATGGCATCTACCCTGAATAAAGTCTGCTCTCCTTATCTATCCTCTTGGTTTACCATCCTCTCAGTGCACTCTATTAGTAATATGTAACCCATTCTGTGAAGTCCAGGCTAAAGTCTCAAAATCTAATTATGAGATAACAAGCATCAAAGTTTGATTTCAGCCATTAATTTCACTATGATTAACATTTTTGACATGGTCTTACTCAGTCAATATTAAAGATATAATTGCAATTACATTTTCACATAATGTTCTTTAAGGATGATTTTGTGTAGAAAACAGTGAATCACAAAAAATGACTTTAGCTGGGTTTTCACAGCCAGGGTCACATACACTCTTAAAAATAAAGGTGCTTCACGATGCCATAGAAGAACCTTTTTGTCTAAATGGTTCCATAAAGAACCTTTAACATCTGAAGAACCTTTCTGTTTCACAAAAGGTTCTTTGTGGCGAAAGAAGGTTCTTCAGATTATAGAAAGGTAAGAAAGAGATGATTCTTTAAAGAACCTTTGACTGAATGGTTCTTTGTGGAACCAAAAATGGTTCTTCTATGGCATCGCTTGAAGAACCTTTTGAAGCACCTTTATTTTTAAGAGTGTATGTTGGCTTATGGCTGTAGGGTACTGGTGGTACTGTAGGTACTTGAGTCTTTTCAAAATAAAAATAAGCAAAAAATGTGCCAATATTATTTTATCAACATCTTTGGAGAGGAAGTGTGGTCATCATATTATAGTAGAATTATGAAATGACTGAGATTCATGTATCTGTCAGCCTGTCCTTCACTCCTCACTCTTTGTTTTACAGGCACTAACTGACCTGCAGTGACCTTCAGAAAGAGGTTGTGTTTTCGCTGATTCACTCTGATCCATCTGTTCAGTTCTCCACACAAGTCTGCTGTGTTTGCACCCTTGATCACATGTGTTTTTCTGTTCTCCCCACTAACTCTATCAGCTGTAGTTCTTCAGAACAGGTCAGTTCAAGCCTTGCTTGTTTGTGACTCTTGCCGTCTCAACTACAGGCTAAAGACTATACCATTACTCTTTAGTCTCGTACTCTCATTGTGCTCCTTTTATATGTCATATTGTGGGTGATGGTTGTGGGTCTGGGTTTGTGTGGCCTTAATCAAAATAAAAGTAATACAGTGGCTGAACAGGAAGAAGTGTCCTTAGTGACACTGGGGTCAATCAGCAATCAATTGCTCCATTACTCTACTGGACCTGGCCAACAGCCATCAAACACATACACACACTTTGGATTCCTCATCCACAAATGCTCCCCCTCTCTCTTATACCCTGAGGCCTGTTTCACACCGCATGCATAAGAGATGCGTTGTTTTACACTGACAGCATTTTTACTGCGTAACCGATTTGCAAGTGATTTCTGGATACATTGAGAATTTATTTGAACATGGCTGTACATTATAAAATAGTTATTGAGAGTTGGCTATTGTGAAATATTACAAACTTAATAGTGGCGAAATGTGATAAAAAATGTTTTAATTGTCTCGATTCAGTCAGATTTGCTGAATAGTGGTAATGGTGATGTTTATGTGCTTGTCACTTTGAATGAAAATAGTTCAAAATTGAATAGATAATGCCTTTTTTATTCAGTTCCCAAATTTTAATTGAATTTAAAGTGTGGTAGAAAACAGGAAACAGAAATTGTATTTTTAACTAGAAATAGAAAGTTCTTCAAGATAGCTTAACGTGAATAATAATTAAACATTTGAAGAGTAAAGCAACAAGACAGATTTGTTTATAATATCAACTGTAGAAATGTAAATATACTGTAGATTCATAAACACTACTTTTCAAAGGTTTAGGGTGTCAGTAAAAACATTTATAATATTACCAAAAATTATATTTCAAATAAATTGTTCTTTTGAACTTTGTTCAATGAAAATTGAGCATCACAGATGCTTTTTGTTTGTTTGTTATTGTTTTTGTTGTTGTGTGTGTGTGTGTGTGTGTGTGCTGATGAAAATAGGAAATGTTTCTTGAGCACTAAATCGTATTTGAGTGAATTCTGAGGGTTCATGTGACATTGAAGACTGTAATGGCTGCTGGAAGTTTAACTTCAGCCATCACAGAAATAAGTTACATTTTTAAAATATATTAAAATAGAAAGAAGTTATTTAAAATTGTTGTAATATTGCACAATATTACTGTTCTTACGGTATTTTTCCACAGATAAATGCAGCCTTGGTGAGCATAAGAGACATCTTTCAAAAACAATAAAAAAATCATAATAACCCCAACTATTTTGAACGGTAGTGTACATATGTATATAACATTATATTTAATAAATTCACTTCAATGTATGGACCTATGCAAAACAACAATTCATTTCTCAGAATGTTATTGTGTGTGTGTGTGTGTGTGTGTGCTGATGAAAATAGGAAATGTTTCTTGAGCACTAAATCGTATTTGAGTGAATTCTGAGGGTTCATGTGACATTGAAGACTGTAATGGCTGCTGGGAGTTTAACTTCAGCCATCACAGAAATAAGTTACATTTTTAAAATATATTAAAATAGAAAGAAGTTATTTAAAATTGTTGTAATATTGCACAATATTACTGTTCTTACGGTATTTTTCAACATATAAATGCAGCCTTGGTGAGCATAAGAGACATCTTTCAAAAACAATAAAAAAAACATAATAATCCCAACTATTTTGAACGGTAGAGTACATATGTATATAACATTATATTTAATAAATTCACTTCAATGTATGGACCTATGCAAAACAACAATTCATTTCTCAGAATGTTATCATCATGCATTTAAATTAAATTCTTTAAGTCTAAGTTTCCTGTGTTGCCTGACCAATTCAATTCAAATTCACACTCATGCATTCTCACAATAACCAACTAAATTGTTTTTGACAATATTATTTAGAAGTGTACCATTAGTAAAATATCACAAATATTTTCCAAAATGTGTTGAGAAATTAGAATCTGAATTTAGTTTCACAGTGTAAAAACATCATGAACCGAAGAGGCGTGAAATGAGTTTAGTTGGAAACAGAGCAAGGGGGAGATGTATATGGGAAGTATGGAGCGATAGAATGAAGCCAGCGACCAGCCGAGTCCACTGACACTATCATTACTCGTGTACGTCAGTAAGTGGGCCAAAAGCGCTTCACCTGAAAGAACACACACAGAGTCAAGGACCAGGATCACCGCTCATCTGCTGTAAGAGTCTCCCCCTCTCTCTGCCTTTAAACCACAGATGTGCAGGACAATCATACGCTCCATCTGCACTCGACTGATGCGCCTCTCCATTGGGTGGTGCACTTCAGCAGAGAGAAGGAATTCAGCTCTCTGCTGTCCATGCAGTTGTCTTTTAATTCATTTCAAAATGTGAAAAAAATATCTAAAAAGCTGTCTTTCTTATAGTTATAAGGTGTGTATTATTTGAATGTATGCAAAGGATCTGTAGTTCAAAGAAAGGACATGACAAGGAGCTCATTAATTCTTAATGTGTCCAGGATGCCAGGAAGTGGCCGGTACATGGTAACACAGCTTTTATTTTTCTCACATCCATTTAGCATTACAAGGTAATGATGTTCTGGAAGGAGTTTGAATGAACAGTAATGAGACCCAGCGCTCTGTTTTGACAGATTATTTTCCCACAGATTTTGTGTGACTGGACAGAAACACGCCGCCAGCAGACTCAACCCGACAACCTGATAAAGAGTGCAAGTGTCTTCACTTCCTTTTATCTGTTGTTATGCTTTCCAGAGCAATCTCAATCTCAAACTACATTCACAACGATTTAGAAGCGAAGTCCGAGAACAAGTCTTTGTGCTTTCTCTAACTCTTGCTGAACACATACTGTATCTATTTGTTCCTCTTCTTTTTCTTGGCTCCTGCTACAGGATGAACGTGGTACAAAGCTAAAATAACAGTGCCTATTCAGGAGAGATTCTTTTTATATAGGGTAGAATGGGAAAAGATTCATGCTGCCAATGTATTAAGAGAAATAGATTTAAAAATTAGCAAATTTTGATGTAGCACAAAATATAAAATAATTCAAAGTGGCCATCCTAACCCATATATATTTTAAAATGTCAATAATATAAAATATTAAATAAAGTATTCTATTTGGCCATTTATTTGGGTAATTGAATATCTAAAGACAGACCATTGGTATGTCAATATCTAAATATTTAATTACCCATATTTTATTTAAGGATATGTTTTAATAGCAACAATACGAAATAAAATTTAATTATTTTAATAGTTTTAATAGCAAAGATATCTAAAATGAAAAACAAAAACTATAATTTTTCCTCCATAAATCTAAATAAATATCATAAACTTTAATGTCTCCACAAATCCCTCATTAACAAATAGACAAAAAGAAAACTTTGATATTCAGCTTATTATAATATCATAGGTCACTAAAATAGTGAAAAGTTATTTAGTATTTAGTATTAATGTTTAAAATTCTGCAGTAATGTCATTTGAAGCTTATTTTATTTGTTCCACGCTCAATTTTAGAAACAACCCCCCAAAAAAACAAAAAACTTTATGCCACTCTAGTACTGCTGGTTTTAAAGAAATTTAAAACTTAAGAAATTTTCTAAAAAACTTGAATAAACAAAAAGACACTTTTAACTCAAAAGGCTGATTATTGCCATTCTAAAATATTTTTTTATTTTTATATGTTTATAAGTATTTTTACTGGTTCTCTCAGACTTTTGGACTCACTGTACGTGTGTACAGTATGTGTGTGTGTGTAATAGATATCTGACTTAAGTGCCTCCTCTTAATTTGGTAATCTTAGATTTAGTGCACTTGATATCTGCTGACAGACAATGCTGCAATATCCAGGCTCTTGGATTGATACCCTGTCTTGATGTTGGCAGTCTCTGTTGTATACTGCTGCCCTGAGGGTCCTCTCTAACACACCCTGACAAACTGCCACACGCTATGCACTGCATTATTCGCCTGTGTTTATGTCCCTTTAAGACCCTCAATTGTTTTTGTTTCAGCAATCTTGTCAATGAACCGAGAAAAGTTGTTGGCGTTCTCTCCTTCAATCTATTTTTAAAAACTTACTGACAGATTTATAGGACATTGCGGCCAAACGCTACATAATAAGGCACAGAAAGTGCCTCTAACAAGCTAAAAAGATGCATATAATGGAAGAAACTCCAAATCAATTACAATGTTTAGTATAAAAAATGTATAGTTTCTCCTCTCATTTGAAAGGCCTCCAGTTCATGTCCTAGTTTACCCTTGTTCCACTTTATAAGTCCTAATAATACAGAAGAGAGCAAAACAGGGCAGAAAGTTTTCCGCTAAAGACTGCACACTCAGCTTGACTCCCGGTTGTAGATGGAGTGAGGAAGAAAACAGAAATTGTGGTAAGAATAATCGCACAAATGACAAGAAACTGGCACATAGTGACAGAAGGAGGTGTATTAGCACCAGCTGCTGGTTAGCGTGAGAGAGAGACTGACAAATCATCTCTCTGGTCTAAATGGTGGGGAGTATGTCTTGTGGTGAGACGCATTGGCAGTATGAGGTCATGGTGGAAGAAAGGCTGACTTTCCTGCATATCCTATTCCTACACTGCATTACTGAGCGCGGCTATGATGAATTATGACACCCCAGTCGTCTGCGATTTCCTGTTGCGGTGACCCTAATTTAAGCCATTAACATTTGGAACTCCCACCCAAGAACTCCTCCATGCTATCCATCCTTTTTTCTTTCAGAAATCCTGAGTTTTCCTCTTGTTTTCTGTCTTGTTCGCTCTACCCCCCTTCTTATCCTTTGGGGCAGACGGTTTATCTACCTGTCTTGTCTGAGGCCATTTTAAATGGGTGAATGTATTCATGGCAGCATGAATATTTTAATCCTTTTGGTTGTACTTCATTTCAATCATCCACTTTAGACATTCTAACTAAAACTTTGCAACTACATGTCAACTAATTCTCATTAGAGTATTAGTAGGAATCTAACTATGAGATAGACTGTCGGTTAGATAGATAGAATGTCTTTTAGTGGACCATCAAAATAAAGTGTTAGCAGATATTAAGAAGACAATCTACAAATACTTTCTATTAATACTAATACTGGTAGTTGACAATGTTACTTATATCCAACAGAATGCTAAACGTGGACTATCTGGTATTTAAAATATGGAAATAAATATATTTTAGATATATTAACATTTAGAAAAAAAATGTTGGTCACACTTTATTTTAAGGTGTTCTTGTTACAGTGTAATTATACATTTAACTGCTGCATAATATTAATTAACTACATGTACTTACTATATGGTTAGGGTAAGGAATAGGGTTTGGCTTAAGGTTACTGCATGTGATTATGCATAATTTATTGTTATTATAATAGTAAGTACATGTAACGTGTAACAACTGGACACCTTAAAATAGTGTTACCCTTAAAAATAGACAAAAGTTATTATGTAAGTTTAAGTTTATGTATTTATTTATTTATTTTTTAATATGTTAAATTCTGCAGTATTATTCTTTTAGTCCTTGGACGCTTTTTTTTATTGTTGTGTTCGTGCAGCTTGAGTAGTGCTAAAAAAATAAGAAAATATATTTTTTAAAATCATGTTTAATTAAAAAAAACCTAACAAACAACAACAAAATCAATTTGTTTAACCCAAATTGTTATTGCAATTCTAAAAAATGTATTAAAGAGATGAAAAATGAAAATGAAAAGTAATTTCATCCTATATGAGCGTCTTTATTCTGTTGAACACACACAAAAAAAGATATTTTGAAGAATGTTGGTAACCAACCAGTTGACAGAGTTTGCGGTAGCCGTTGATGTCCATATATGGAAAAAAAAATACTATAGAAGTCACTGACTATCAGCAACTGTTACCATCACAAAAGTTTCACTTTTATATGCACTATCCCTTTAAATGAAATGAAATGAAATGAAATGATTAAATTAATAAATAAGCAAAGGTCTAGAAGCATATTTACTGGTGCTCTCAGATTTTTGGATCTCACTGCATGTGTGTACAGTATGTGTGTGCGCGTCTTATAGACTCCTCACTTAAGTGCTTTCTCTGTTGCGGCGACCCTAATTTAAGCCATTAACATTTGAATTTCCCGCCCAAGAACTCCTCCATGCTCATCCATCCTTTTATTCTTTCATAAATCCTACATTTTCCTCCGGTTTTCTGTCGTTTTGTTTGCTCTCTCCCCCTTTTGTTCTCTCCTACATCCGAAAGTCAAGCTTTTCCGAAGCTGTCAAGTACATGAACTTGCCTTTGCGTTTCACAATTGACTTCTTATCCATCTGGGCAGACAATTTACCTACCTGTCTTGCCTGAGACCATTTTAAAAGGGTGAATATATTCATGGCAACATGATCGAGCATGTAAAGCATGTGATGCAGGAGGGTTGCTGCTCCTGTGGGACTGTTCTCAATGAAAAGCAGTCTTTTGTGGCTTCTTCTGAAAAGAGAAAATTGCCTATTTTCTTATCAAATCGCACATTCCCAGAGGAATCATGCATACACACACACACACACACACACACACACACTCAGTAGTATGGCTGTTTACATAGCGTGATTGTGTTTGAGTAAACATGTGGAGCTGTGAGTATTGTGCATCCTTAGCATGCCTCCGGGAGCCAACTCAAGACTCCGCTCAGACACCAACACACTGACACTTGCACCCAAGCTGACATAAACACACACATGTTGCTATACAAACAGGACAGCCCCCTGTAAACCCCACCTTTACAAGTTAGACCCTTATAAATAAATCACTCCTCAGCCCAGCCTCACCTGCTTCTGTTTACATCACTGAAATATGCATGCCACCTTTATTAACATTTAAGGGTGGATGCCAAGCAATTGCAGGTGCTTTCACACATCAGGTCACATATTGGCTAATCCTTGCACCATCATTTGTACTGTATGATCAAATTAGTGATGTTATGTTATACAGAAAGATTTTTTTCCTTGTTATACTTCATATTAATGACTGACATTTATAACATTGGGCAAATTCAATATCGTGAAACAGTGCCTTATTCATGTCCCTCAAGTTTGTCAGAGGCTGCAGTGAGAAATGTATATTGTGATTGAGGGCTACAGTATATTTAAAGTAACAGAATTAATTCAACTTCAAATGTATAAGGCAAAAAATTACGATAAGTAAATAAATAAATAAAATTACATATATAATATATACTGTATATTCTTAGAAATTCATATCTACAGAAAAAAAAATGGCTCGGGAACTTTAGCATTCGGAAGCAAGGAGAAAAAAAATGAGCGGAGCCAAATGAGAGGGGCAAGCAAAGTCAATGTGTCACGGTGTTCTTGGGTATACCTCTTGCATTTCCACCCAAAAAGACTTTGGAGAAACTCCCAGTCTACAATTTGAGGGGGAATACAGATATTCATCAAACCTGTCTGGGGAAATTCCCCTGGACCCGATGGTATCCACACCTGAAGACGGGGAACCGAGTGGCTCTGATGAGTCAGATAAATCTTCTCTGTTCCTCAGGAACACTGGGACTTTGGCTTATCAGAACAATGTTAGATAGTAATAGAAATGTTGAATTTTAGTGTAGTTGTGACAGATATTATACCCCAAAAATTAGACCTCAATTTTGTTTTCATGTGATCTAAATCATGTATATTCAAAGAGAGAATCTAAGCAAGTAATCAGACTGATTATTAGATCAATGGAAAACAACAACATAAATGCTTTATGCTATGGATGATTGATGGCTGGAAGGAAGGAAATGATGGATAGATAAATACACAGTATAAATGGTGGTCTGGATAACAGATGCCCACCACACAGTTGACCAATATCATCCTTTTTCTACTGTGAGACCTGTGCCGTACAATGAATGAGCTGAGATTCAGAGGCTACAGAGGTGATTCCCACTGTGTTCAGTATTCATTCATTCAACAGGATGAAAAAGTATCATTTTAAACTATTTGTCTACATGTACCACTGCTTGATTGTGTAAGCTTGCGGGCACAGTGGTGTCAGGTGAGACCTGATGTGTTTCAGTGAGACATGCGTGTCAACAGTCGCCAGGGAGCGAGTACTCGCTTGTCACTGTGAGAAAGTGAGAGAGGTGGACCAGTATGGAGCCAGATCGGCCTCAAAAATAACACATTTGCAAAACAAAATTCAGAAATGCACAGCACAATTTACATTTACAAAATCCGATTCGTAAATTCAAAACACAATTCATAAATACAAAAGTAAAAGCATAAATATTTCCCCAAATGCTCACACAAATGCATCTTACCTAAATACATTTAAAATGTTTACACAAATATGTATATATACATTTCTTGAATTAATTTCCATCACACATTTATGAATAATGGTACATGTATTTATGGATCGTTGAATCTGCATTTGCAAATCATCACACATGCGTGGACTGCTTTGAATTTGTGTGTGGTATTTTTGAGACCTTCCTGGCAGGTTCAGATTCATAAATATCTTTTTTTGGAGGATGTTCCGTTCAGCCAATCGCGGTGAGCTTTTAATCCACCAATCAAAACGCTCTTTACTGAACAGACTCAAGAAGCTCAATGCTGCGCTTGTACTATGCAGTGGTTTAGAGTTGATTTATGTGTTAATTAAGCAAGATGGTTGGGTTTTTGCGTGAGCAATGTTATTTGTGTTTATGTTCAAGTTAGTTTGGGTGTGTTTGGTTCATTTACTGCCTTGTTATAAACAGTGTGGCTGTCACCGTCATGGAGAGAGATGTGTAGGGGAGGCACTTGGCGATATGGCCTCATTTCTGTATGTTCTTAATCTGTGTTTAGAACGATAGGAGACAGATGACGGTACTGCATCCTGCTGATTTGTTCTGACTGTGCTTGTGTTCATAAAGACACTCATGGACTTGCGGTGTATGGGACATGAATGTTCGCATTCTCAACTAACCAAATTAAAGTGTTGTAATGTAGATCGATATAGTATAGTCTATAATTACTATTTTGAAAATATTAACGTATTAAATTACTCCGTTACTAAAAATGAAATTCTAGACAGTAACGCGTTACTAAGTTATGCGTTACTGCCCAACACTGTTAATGTGTATTCTTTTTTAGCACCTGATTACAATTCCTACAAAATCACATTATGATTTATATCGTTCGCACAGAATACAGCTACCCGGTTAACCTGCTGTCTTATACACCAAAGTTGCTCAATATGTAATGTTATCAAATAGGTGTTAAATGTCCAGATATTTCATTTAATAACAACAATTATATAATGTGTTCTGTTGTTGTTGTTAGTAGTAGTAGTATCAGGTTCGCAGTAACTTTTGATCAGGCATTAACAGCGATCACCACCGAATGGAGATTTCGAACACACACAAGTGAAGAGATTTAGCACGGAGGATGAAAACCACACTCAACCAGTGAGTAAAGTCTTTTTTTTTTCTGATGGCATTTTCTTATGATTATAGCAGGTCGCAATGGTATTTAAAATTATGCAATAGTTTAGCATCGAAATCGTTGTTTTACTGATTGTTTATCGCCCATTCATCCTGTGATTACTAAAGTGTTCCTACAGACACCAGTTATAATATAAGAAAGCTGGCATGGACTAATAACTTTGTAACACTGCACACTTAATTAACTAAAACAACCTTTAATCATAAGAAAAGGCCATCAGATAAAAAAACGACTTTACTCACTGGCTGAGTGTGGTTTTCATCCTCCGTGCTAAATTTCTTCACTTGTGTGTTCGAAATCTCCCTTCGGTGGTGATAGCTGTTAATGCCTGATCAAAAGTTATTGCGAATCTGATAGCCTACTACTAACAACAACAACAGAACACATTACATAATTGTTGTTATTAAATGAAATATCTGGACACTTATTTGATAACATTACAGATTGATCTGAATAAATAGGGTATGTGCAACTTTGGTGTATAAGACAGCAGGCTAACCAGGTAGCTGTATTTTGTGCGAACGATATAAATCATAATGTGATTTTGTAGAAATTGTAATCCGGTGCTAAAAAAAGAATACACATTAAAATGTCTTTACATCAAGCACCCGATCATGGAACACTGCATAGTACAAGCGCAGCGTTGAGCTTCTTGAGTCTGTTCAGTAAAGAGCGTTTTGATTGGTGGATTAAAAGCTCACCGCGATTGGCTGAACGGAACATCCTCCAAAAAAAGATATTTATGAATTTGAACCTGCCAGGAAGGTCTCAAAAATACCACACACAAATTCAAAGCAGTCCACGCATGTGTGATGATTTGCAAATGCATATTCAACGATCCATAAATACATGTACCATTATTCATAAATGTGTGATGGAAATTAATTCAAGAAATGTATATATACATATTTGTGTAAACATTTTAAATGTATTTAGGTAAGATGCATTTGGGTGAGTATTTGGGGAAATATTTATGCTTTTACTTGTGTATTTATGAATTGTGTTTTGAATTTACGAATCGGATTTTGTAAATGTAAATTGTGCTGTGCATTTCTGAATTTTGTTTTGCAAATGTGTTATTTTTGAGGCCGATCTGGCTCCATAGACCAGTTGTGCCACTAAAGTCAGAACAGATGGGTTTCACTCACATGCTGCCTAGCAACAACAAATATCAACAAGTTACGCTGTGTTGTAAATCTGTTCATTTTTTTGCATTGATTTAGCTGTTGCTATAGTAAGTTGCATTGGCAAGATTTAAAAAAGCCCCTTATGCTCACAAATGCTGCATTTATTTAATCAAAAATACAATAAAAACAGTAATATTGTGAAATATTCTGACAATTTAAAAGAATTGTTTTCTATTTTAATATATTCTAAAATGTATTTAGTTTTTTTTTACTAAAAAAGTGGTTTTCTAACATTGTCAATGGCTGAAAGGAAGGGCCCTCTACAACCTCATGTTTCCTCGACAAGCCTTTAAGTGTGTGCCCATGTATACAGTACGTGCGGGAGAGACCATTCTTCACTGTGGACTTTTAAATATTTAATCAAAGTCCACACACTTAGTAGTGGGAGCAAGCAGTCCAGCAAGAGCAAGTATGCTGTGAGAAGAAAAGGAAAGAGACAAAGAGAGGGAAGTGAGTCACACAGACCATGTCAGAGGAAAGCATGTGTGATCTTTAAGGGGAACCTTGTTTGGGAACCACAGGAACATGTACTATGACATGATTTGATTCGTGAGGCACCTCCCCAAAACAAAAGCATCAGGTCTATTAAAATTTGATGATCATGTTTCCGGTGCAGAAAAAAATACTGCTGGACTCGACATGAATAAAGTCATGATGGATTTATGAGAAAAGCATTAAAGTTAAGCTTGATGGAGATGTAGAATGGACCATATAATGCAGTAATAGTTTCATTTTACAATAATCTTAAGGTCATCAGTATTTGAAGAATTACTTGTATAGATTAATTAACACTGTTTAATTTAGTTCTGTAAAAGTAACTATTACATTAATAATTATTTTATTAAATAAAACAATAATAATACAATTAATAGTTTTGTTATTGTTTGTAATAATACTATTAATTGTATTTTATTATTATAGTATTAGTAGTAGTAGCAATATTTGATGTAACATTATTTATATAATAATAATTATCTTGAAATTCAGCCTGTTTTCCAGAATTTTGCATTTAATCAGGATTAAGCAGTAATAAGTGATATGATCAGCATGTGTTGTTTGTTTTTTAAATACACAGTAGAAGTCCGGTCCCACTTTATATTAGGTGGCCTTAACTACTTTAAAGGGGTCATATGATGCAATTTAAATTTTTCCTTTCTCTTTGGAGTGTTACAAGCTCTTGGTGCATAAAGAAGATCTGTAAATTTGCAAAGACTAAAGTCTCAAATCCAAAGAGATATTCTTTATAAAAGTTAAGAGTCAGCCACACCTACCTAAAACGGCTCGTTCGAACATGCCCCCACATATCTACCTCACGCTAAGCCGGGGCTTTCGCTCACGCTAGGCCGCTGTGTTTTTCGTTGTGAAAGCGAAACTACTTTGTTTGGCCTTCCAAAAGAGGACGATATCCGCTTCGTCATGCCTGGAGCTGATCCGTGCTGGTCGCTGAGGAAATACATCAACTTAGTGCTGTGGATCGCCGGCACATTTTATGGAGGACTGTTTACTGATCCTGGGAGAGTAGCGTTAGACTAAAATGCCGGCAGTTCTGACTCACGTAAGTACGTTTTCTTTTATCATTTGCCACTGATGATTCAAACGCGAGTTTTGGGCAGTGTAGAGTAGTGCTTGTTGTTTGTCATTTTTCCGATCACAAATGCAGACAGGGTTTTATGTTTACGCAGCACGATTCAATGCAACGCGTAAAAAGACAGTATAAGTCATTATAATCAGTAATTATGTCCCCACTGGATGCAATAAATGCCTCATTTGTAATGGGTTTGAATGTTTTTGTGTCGTCGCTCCTGCTGGGACACGCCATCACAGTATGGTGAGGGGCGAAACATTTCCGTCTCACGCTTGAGGTATTCGGCCAATCACAACGCACTGGATAGCTGGCCAATCACAGCCCACCTCACTTTTTTAGACTGATGAGTTTTGTAAAAATCGACGCGTTTCAAAAAGGCGGGGCAATAATTGGGGAAACAATAATGTACAGTATGTGGAAAATAATGTGTTTTTTTATCTTTAAACCGCATAAACACATTTCATTACACCAAATACACAAAATAAGGTTCTTTTTAGCAGCATCATATGACCCCTTTAAATTAATCATTTGATGCAATGCACTTATTTTTACATTGTTCTTTTATTTAAAAATTACCTGCATGTAATTACATATGTAATTAATTTCTGTGATTACATTTATAATTACTTTGTTGGCCCATCCCTTACACCTTATCCCTTAAACCTACCCATACCACCAAAACCTGTCCCTAACCTTACCCGTATCCCACCTCAATAGCAGCAAAAGTGTTTTGGGTAACACTTTATTTTAAGGTGTCCTTGTTACACATTTTACATGTGCTTACTATAATAATTACAATTAATTATGCATAATTACATGCAAGTAACCCCAAGCCAAACCCTACCCTAACCATATAGTATGTACATGTAGTTAATTAATATTATGCAGTACTTAAATGTATAAATACACTGTAACAAGGACACCTTAAAATAAAGTGTATCCGTGTTTTGCAATACAATATGAACACAATAAGTACATTGTACTCATTTTTTGATGTAAGTACATAGTAGTTAAGGCCACCTAATATAAAGTGGGACCATAAGTCCTTCTGTAGTCATCGAGCAGGTCACACAACTATGCATGAAATATTCATTGAGTATGTTTAAGAATCTATTAGCTGCTGCGTGTACATGCGCATACTCCTGCTCAAGTGTGACGGCAGGTGTAACCTTGTCGTGGGACTCTGTTAGAACACCCAGTCTGGGGTCGAGAGATTCAGGGATGGTGTGCGGTTACCGTGGCAATGTTTCACACCCCTCTGGAGTTGAATGTAACCCCTGTGGCATGGGTTCACACACATGTTTAGGACACAAGAAAAAGGTGTGAACTAGATGTGAGAAGAAATGAGGATGCCTTTAGCTTGATTAATAATTGGTAAACGAATTATTAACTGTCAAAGTGCTGAAAACAGGACCCCATAATGATTATTTTTGCTTATTTTTTGCCATTTGTATTTCTACTATATACAATGTGTGCTTGATCATTTAGCATGATATGTGACCCTGGACCGCAAAACCAGTCATAAGGGTCGAGTTTTATACATCATCTGACGACTGAATAAATAAGCTTTCCATTGATGAATGGTTTGTTAGGATAGGGCAATATTTGGCTGAGATACAACTATTTGAATATCTGGAATCTGAGGGTGCAAAAAATCTAAATATTGAGAAAATCGCCTTTAAAATTGTCCAAATTAAGTTCTTCTTAGCAATGCATATTACTAATCAAAAATTAAGTTTTGATATATTTACGGTAGGAAATTTACAAAATATATTCATGGAACATAATCTTTACTTAATATCCTATTTTTGGCATAAAAGAAAAATCAATCATATTGACTCATACAATGTATTTTTGGCTATTGCTACAAATATACCCCAGCGACTTAAGACTGGTTTTGTGGTCCAGGGTCACATATAGAGACATTAACATATTACATATTTACATACACATGTTTTCTACATTGAGTTAAAGATAAAATGATATAAAAGTTAAAATTATAAAACATTACAAATTTAATAATAGTAATACAATTATTATTATTATTATTAGTAGTAGTAGTAGTAGTATTAAATACATATATTTTAAAAGATTATTTTAAAAATATTTTTTTAGGGATAAGAGCTTGAATTTCTTAGAATTTTTGGTTTTGTAGTTTTTGTATGACAGAGCAGATGATAATGTATTGCTCATTTTCAATTATCAGACACTGGAGTATTAACTCACCAAAAGCCACTGAACAATTAACTTCTTTCCTGCCTCCAATAATGAGCACAACAACATGTCCCCAGTGCGCCTGTGAGTACAATTCATTAACAACCCTCCCTCCCTCCCTTTCTCTCTCTCTCTCTCTCTCTGCCAAGAGAAATAAATGGAAAGAG
>NW_015505765.1:40827-52984 GCF_001515645.1 Sinocyclocheilus grahami | reverse complement strand
TCTCTCTCTCTCTCTCTCTCTCTCTCTCTCTCTCTCTCTCCCTCTCTCTCTGCCAAGAGAAATAAATGGAAAGAGACTGAATCACAGTGGTTGTTTAGTGAATTATTTATTCCTTCCTTTTCTGTTCCTGTCCTTCATTTTTATCTTTTTTTTCAGCCTGGTTCTCTCTCTTGTTATAATAAACTTGAATTGACATGTGTAAAGTGGGTTTTGTGTGTATTGAAACCTTGGCCGTGTTCTCCAGCACTGAGACATAACTGTCTTGTGCTCAGTGTTATGTCTGTTGACTGAGGTGAAGAGAAGATCAGAGAAATCCGTGTCAGAGGGTCACGGGGTCAAAGGTTGTGCTAGTGGACAGACGATGTAGCCTTTAGTGGTCACTGTGGTGAGATGTTCAGTATTTTGCTGGAGTTATGTACTTCTACAATATCATTGCTTTCATAATAATTTTTGCCAAAATTGTTTTAATGTAATTAAAGGGGTCATATGATGCGATTTCAAGTTTTCCTTTCTCTTTGAAGTGTTACAAGCTGATTGCGCATAGATAAGATCCCTGAAGTTGCAAAGACTAAAGTCTCAAAACCAAAGAGATATTCTTTATCAAAGTTAAGACTCTGCCACACCCCCCTAAAACGGCTTGTTCTAACACGCCCCCACATATCTACCTCACTATGTGGAAATATTTGCATAATGCCGCCCAAATGTTCACGCAAAGAAAGAAGGTGTGGTTTCAGTAACCGCAGTTAGTGTTGAAGCAGCCATGTCAGGGAGACGCTGTGTGTTTCTAGGCGAAAGCAAAAGCACTTTATTTGGCCTTCCGAAAGTAGATGCATTTAGGAATCTTTAAGATTACTTACAACAGAACAGCAATGCATTTTATGGACGACCGTTTCGTGAACCTAGGAGAGGAGGTAATTCTGACTTTGCTATGACAATCTGGCGCTTCTGAATCAGCTACTGTTTTGTTATTAGTTTAAGTATTTGCTATTGACTGTTCAAATGCGCATTGTGCGTGTGTGTGTATGTGTGTGTGTGTGTGTGTGTGTGTGCGCGCACGCGTGGTGTGTGAGTGAGAGAGAGCGAGCGAGAGAGAGAGAGAGCGAGACCACGCGCGAGAGAGAACGAGAGAGCGAGAGGGAGAGAGAGAGAGAGAAAGAGAGAGAGGGGGTCACATCACAGTGGAGTGAGCTGTCTTAACCGTGGCTTGTGTACTGCAAACACATACCAGCTTCATCACTGTGTCTGTCACGCGACTCTGTTCCCCTTTCGGGCTCTGTCTTTACATTTATTTTGAAAGATGAAGCTCGCGATTATGGTAAGGGGCGTTACATTTCCGACAAGTGCTTGCGGTGTTCGGCCAATCACAATGCACTGGGTCAGCTGGCCAATCAGAGCAGACTGCGCTTGTCGGAAGGAGGGACTTTGTAGAAAACGAAGCGTTTGAGAGAGGCGGGGCATAGAGGACCTACAATAATGTACAGTAATTGAAAAATAATGTGTTTTTTGAACATTAAAGCATGTCAACATATTCTGTTACACCAAATACACAAAATAAGGATCTTTAAAAAAGCATCATGACCCCTTTAATGCAGAAACAAATACTTATATCAGAAAATAATCTCATATTTCCTGACATATGTGGTTATATCAACAAATTAATTAACATACTAAAAGAATATACCTGTATGTATATAATAATAATAATAATAATGATAATAATAATAATCAACTTTTTTTCCAGCCCATACAAGCCACCAGGGATACGCTGACGCAGCACTTCAACCTTTGTCCTCAAAAATCCATTTGCTCAGTCAGATAATGCCCCTGAGGCGAGCATATGTAAACATATTTAACTCATCATAAAACATTTTATAGAAAAGTGCCTATCAGCAAGAATGGCCATCCATTAATATTAATAGTTACACTTAGAACAATCCACAAGCATTCATTAGGCTTATAAGCTATAATTAGCCCTGACAGGAAGGTCGCAATCCTTTTAATTCTGTATGACACGGAAAATAATCACTATCAGCAAATAATGATTGTTTTTCTGATCCATTATCAGTGTAATCAGAACATGGAAATTGATTAAGTCACTTGTGATATAGTAGATGTAAATTAATTTCAAATATGTCAGATATTTTTGCTTAAAACTCATGACAGCAGTCGATCTGACTATTTAGTATCCTTTGAAAGCTCTTGATGTAATATGAAGTGCTTTATTTGCAAGTCACTGTTACATTTGTTCTTTTTTTCATTGTTTGCTTTTGATGTGGGAAGGAGTGAGACTCTATGAAAAGTGAGTAAAAATAGATTACTGTGTGGGAATTTCTGCTTTCATGATCTGCCCATAGTTTGAATTATGTGTTGCGTTGTCTTTTAAGGTTAAAGGAAATGTTCGTAAACTTAACGTAAAATAACTAGTATCTTTTCAGATTTTCTAAACAAAAATTTATTGTAGTGATAATATTAATGATAACATCACAGTGGCATCAGTCATTGCAGTTGTGAAATGACAAAGAACCCTCAATAAATCAGTGGTGTTAGAAGTTCATAAATCATGTCAGTAAAGAAATGAATATATAAGCCAGTTTATGAGTCTGGGGCCAAATGTTTCATTCATCTCTGCGCACTGAAGGGACAGAGAAGAGGAAAGAAAAGAATCCTCCCTAAAATAGGATTCTTCTGTTCTGAACGTCTTTCTTTCACACACATATATGGTATAATGCGTGAGATAAATGCAGCCTAAAGTTTATTTTCTCCAAATCAAGAACACCACCATTTTTAAGCAGAATGTGTTTTTTTTTTTGTATACTTAAGGCCTTTTTGAAAGTTATGCACTACTAAAGTTTGGGGTTGGTATGTTATATACTGTATATTTAAAAGAAATCTCTGATGCTCGCCAAGGCTGCATTTATTTGATCAAAAATACAGGAAAAAAGTAATACTGTAAAATATGAGAACAATTTAAAATATTTGCTTTCTATTTTAATATATTTTACAATGCAATTTAATACGGTGAAAGCTGAATTTTCAGCTGTTAACCATTTGATGCACAACATGGGTCTAAAGTGACCCGACTGAGTTTATTTTTTCTATATCTTTGCAAGAAATTAATTTCATCATTCAGAATTCCATAAATTCCTCAATTAACTTGTTTTTGATAATCACAAATCCTTATTTAAATTTTTTCTTTCTTACTTTTTGAATACAAATTTTTGTGTCACTACCCTTCTAATGCACAACATGGGTCTGAAATGACCCGTATTCATTTCCTGTTATTTCAGACATGGGTGAGTGTTTCTTTGCTGAATCTCTGAAAGAATTTTTTTTTCTTTCTATCATTTATTATTCCAGGTAGTCTTTAAATATGTTGTTTTTAACTTCCAAACATTATTTCGTTTATTTTTCCTTCCTTACTTTATAAACAAACACAGTTTTTGTATTTCTACATCAGTTTTACACACAAGGGTCTAATAATTATAATTTATACCCATAATAATTTCTTATGTTATTTCAATCATGCCTGAGCGATTATTTGCTGAATCTTTAAAAGAAATGCATTTTCTCATTTATTATTCCAAGTATTCTTTAAAAATCTTGTTTTTGATTTCCACAAATCATTGTTTATTTGTCCTTTCTTTACTTAATAAAAGAACAAATTTTTTTGTATTTCTACATCAAATTTGTACACATGGGTCAAAAATGACCCATATAGAAATTTTCTGCAAGCAGGAACATATTTACTGCAGAAATCTTTTCACCTGCCCCAGATTTCACAACTCAACATGGCTGCTTTTGTATAACTGATGCATTTAGTCTTATTTTATAGTTTATTACCACAGAAATTATTTGATATATTGTGAAAGATAACTGGATATAATATTTGAATGTTAGGCTAAGGTTACCTTGACCTTGAAATCTATTACTAGTGAGACAGAGAAACATGTCCAATACTATTAGCTAGCTTGTTGACATATTCTATTTTAGCTAGCTAATGTTCGCTAGGTCAACAAAATTAAAGTCAAAATAATATGTTATTATATACAAATATATCATTGCTATCATTGCGGAAACCTCGCATCTCCACATTTCATCATTTTTATTTGTTGTCATAAATCAGTGCTATTGGTCACCCTTTATGTCTGTCAGTATTCCTGAAAAGTAATGGTTTTGGACATACAAGGTTTCTGTCTGACAGCAACTATATATAATCAGTACATCAACTGCTTGTTGTGCACTCATTATCTAGAGTGTTAGTATGGCTGATCCCAGACATTCTAGATTAACGGCTGAAATGTTTGCCGATATGCTGCATGATGAGGAAGATCAGGCAATTCTTAGTCCTGATTCAGAGTCTGAAATATCTGATGCTGATGACCTAGAGACTATGTGCCACAGGGTCAGTCTGGTTTTGTGGGTGTAAATCCAGCTCTCCTAGATGAAGAAGACTCATGTGATGACATTGAAGACTTGTCCGATGAGTCCTCTGAAGAGCAAACTCAGACCCAGTCCAATAGATTGAGTAAAAATGGTTTGCACATACTCATGTAAGCGGAGAACATGGAGGTGGCCCATGGTTCTGTGGTACAATGTGCTGGATGTTGCCACTCTCAATGCCTACACCAGAGGCAGGCATCCTCTGTCCTGAAGAGCCACAGTCCTGCAGAGTTCATCTCCAACCCTAATCAAACACCCCTGAACAAACTAAACAAGGTCTAAGGGTTACTAAGGGTTACTGCTACAGGCAGGTGAGTTTTTATCAAGGTTGGAGCAAAACTCTGCAGGACTGTGGCTCTCCAGGACCAACGTTGGCCACCCCTGGCCAACACCAACTTCACTACTCAACACCCTGATTACATGGCTGGTGTGATCAATGCATGACGACTATTCATCAAGGAGCTGGTCAAAGAGCTTGTAATGCCACATATGAAGAGGTGCTTGGAGGGCACACCCCACCTTCAAAACCATATTACAGAGGCAATGGGAAGATGTGGGATAAAAAACAAAACACAGCCACCACCCGGCCACAGGTATACATCAGGCAGGTGGGTCAATCGGTACAAAAGGTACAGGATCTGCCAAGCTGCCAAAGACAGACAAGTCAGCAGCAGGTGTTCCCAGTGTCAGGCCTGTGTGTAAGGAGCACAAACCGGTAGTTGTCATTTGGGAGGCATGTAAGCACTGAGATGGCAATTTGAAATGGTGCTGTACCCATGTGATTTTATTTTGTTCATTTTATTTTCATCTATTCGGCCACATTCACTACAATTAACTACAGTTGCACTACAGACAGTTTAATTTCAGTGTTATCAGTTATCAGTGATATGTCTATGTTATGTGTGACAAAGTGGCAAATAAACATATTTCAAGTGTTAAATATGTTGGTCTAAATAAATGCTAAAATAATTATTTTAACAAAATGTCTTTATTCTTTTGTTTTATCATGCTTGCATAGATGGGTCATTTTTGAACCATGTGTTTGACCCGATGTAGTAACAAAATAAAATAAATATTAATTTGTGGTCATTGTAAAAAAGATATTTTAAATATTCATGGATCATTGAATTTATAGATCAGGGAATATCGAATGCTGAAATAAACTGATTTCAAAAGATAAAAAAAAAAGCCCAGTGAAGTATGAAATAACATAAGAAATGAATACGGGTCATTTTAGACCCATGTTGTGTATTAGAAGGGGTTTTCATAGCTTGTGCATCAAAGGGTTAAAAAACAGCATTTATTTAAATACAGTAGATCTCTTTTGTAACATTACAAATGCCTTTAATGCCACTTTTGATCAATTTGATGCATCTTTGCTGAATAAAGTATTAATTTATTAAAAAAAACAATAGTACTGCATTTTTTAATTATTATTCTCACATATGGACAAGAAAAAAATTACATTTTATTTAACAGGGTTTTTAACCCCATGGTATGACTATATAACACTTACACTATGTGTTATCTCTGTATGCTGTATGTTTAACCTACACAGTGTTGACTAAATATGGAACATATTTAAATGCCCTTGTATCTAGTTGTCTTCTGTTTCCCTCTCTTCGCCCCTCTCTCTTTGTCTGTTTGTCATTTCTTGTCATCTTTGCAGAAACAGCCAGAGGACAAGAAGCCCTGGAACACCTTGGAGATTCACTGAAAAATGTACTCTGTACGACTGCCGGAGTGACATTGAGGTTCTGCATCATGAAGAAATGTGAGTAAGAAACCTCCATTTGTAAGAATTAATGTAGTGTTCAGGTATTTTCACATTGGTTATCTAACATATTCCATTTAGCAAGAAACAGGTGAGAATTGCAGCAAATTTGTAGATTGGTTTAGAATGGAAGGGTATGCATCTTTGCAGAAACAGCCAGAGGACAAGAAGCCCTGGAACACCTTGGAGATTCACTGAAAAATTTACTCTGTACGACTGCCGGAGTGACATTGAGGATCTGCATCATGAAGAAATGTGAGTAAGAAACCTCCATTTGTAAGAATTAATGTAGTGTTCAGGTATTTTCACATTGGTTATCTAACATATTCCATTTAGCAAGAAACAGGTGAGAATTGCAGCAAATTTGTAGATTGGTTTAGAATGGAAGGGTATAACCCTTTGACCGCACCCCAACCCCCTTCCCCCCCCGTCCCCCGCCCCCCCCGCTGAGACGGTCATCAGCACGGCCATTAATTGTGGAGCTCCCCTGAGGCTGATGGAAAGAATGAGTGAGGGAGGAGGTACATATGAGAGGACAATTCTAGTTCGATGCTGGCTGAGGGTGCGTCTGCCAGGTCCTTAGGTGGGTTTTGCTCTGTAAGCACTCTTGTGTGTCTTCGTGCAGCTTCGTAAGCATTAATCTGCTTAGGTTCCTCTCATACAATTATTTTGGATTGTGCATTTTTTTATTTGCATACGGACAGTCATATCATTTTAATCACAATGCGTGATTTGTGTATGCGATTGTTTTATTTTTCTGTTCTGCGTTTCCTCATTGTGTGAACGTTCAGACAGCCATAAATTTTGCTCTATATTTTGTGGAAACTTTAATACATGTTTTTCCCAAGATGCTTTGATGAATATAAAGTTCAAAAGCACAACATTTTTTTATGTTATAAATGTTTTTGTTATGTCACATTTGTTCACTTTAAATTTTCCAACCTAAACGTTCAATATGCCTGATATCAAAAGAAAAACTAAATGATTATTTTTGTATAATTATTTTATTATTTTTGATTATTATTATTTTTAATCACATTAAGGCCACATGCCTTCATCATTAAAGATTTGCTACTTTCCAAATGTCTGTTATTTATATATTTTGTTTATATGAAGAAAATGATTACTTACGCAAAACTTTAATAATATAATATAATAAAATATAATATAATATAATACTTTAATATTTTTTATTGTGTTTCATTTCCAATCAAGCTGTAATTTAGCAAATTATGCAAAGAGTGTGACAATATTTAATTTTATTTTTTAAATTTAGCTACCCAATACACAATTTAAGATCAGTCAGAAACATGAACATTATTATAATAATAAGAATAAACAACATTATTATTATTATTTTCAATAAATAAATAAAGAACCCTAACATTTGAACAGCAGTGTATTTATTATTATTATTATTATTTTGGTGGTGGTGGTGGAAATGATGACTAAGGGGGTCTGAATACTTTCCGTACCCACTGTATATATAGTAATATACAAAATATTGAAAAGGTTTGTTTATTTTGCTCCTTTTTGTTTTTTAAATAGTCATAGTTTAAGATTAATAAGTGTGGATTTTACTGTAAGCACTCTTGTGTGTCCTCATGCAGCTGTGTATTAATCTGCTTAGGTTTCTTTCATACAAATATTTTAGATTGTGCGTTTTTTAATTTGCATACGGACAGTCATATCATGTTAACGTCTATTTGTGCATAATTAATCACAATGTGCGATTCGTATATATGTGATTGTTTGTTTTTCTGTCTTGCACGTACAAGTTTTCTCATGGCGTGAGCATCCAGCGAGCCATAAATCCCAGCTGTTTGTCTCATTTCCGTCTCATTAGAGAGCGGAGACCAAGCGCATGGCTGTGGACCATGAGATTGGTAATTAACACAAGGCCTAACGAAGGCAAAATGAAAAACAACAGCTCTACAAACTCAGCCCATCAACTCGGACCTGCTGACTAGAGAAACAAAACGCTGAGATGTCCAATGAGGCCTGAGATAAACTAACTCCACATCCTCTTCATCAAACTCTTCGTTCTCTTCAAGTCGCCCAGTAGGCACTATAAGTGCTAGCTGACTGGATTCAACAACAACTTTGGTCAGCTGTTTATGATGGATTAAATGGGTTCAGGTGATTATGAGAACAGGCATGCACAAATAACGTATGCATAGAAACAATCACAGTGGAAAGCCGCGAATTTAAAGTACACTCATAATGTCACCTCAGGGAGTTAAAACGTGTTTAATGATGGTGCATTGAAGCATAGTGTGATAAACAGAGCAAGAAATCCAACTGCAGGGGAAAGGAGAGCGAGGGATGAGGGAAAAGGATGGAGAATTCCTCTTGACCTCTGACCTGCGTAGAGTGACAGGCTCATTTGCTCTGTGAGTGTGTGTGAGCTCGGATGTCGGAGTGTTTGTGTGACTGTGGGCTAATTCTCCCTGACACCAGGCAGACTCGGAATGCCATCGCTGTCCCTCTACATTAGCCCCTTCTGATCCTCTTGCCACTCACACACTCAGAGTGAAGGAGAGGGGTAGAGAACCAGTCACTGCGCATTGTTGGAAATTGCTATCTGGTATAATCTCACATGCTGTCTCTGGAGGAGCAGTTTACAGGGTATGTTTGGCCCTGCAGACTTTAAAAAATGACACTTTTTACAGTGTACATAAAGTGTACAAAATACACATACATTACTGTTTTTAACATACATTATAAATTCCAAAGCATGTTGTTTTAATAGCTTTTTTTTTTTTTTGCATTTCTTAGGCTAATTTCAAAGTATTTTAAATATATAATGCTTAAATATTTATATATATTTAAATATGTACCCTTTAAAACTTTAAACAATTCTAACTTGATTAGAAACAAACAATAAAAATGGTTTCCTCACACTTTAGAATGAATGAATGAATATCCTTTTATAATTTATTTTTCATCACACTCCTGTGCACAAGTTGGAATGTTTTTGAAAGTCACTTAATATTCACTAAGGCTTCATTTATTTGATCAAAAATAAGTAAAAACTGTAATATTGTAAAACATAACAATTTAAATGAACGGTTTTATATTTTAATATATTCTAAATAATATCAATTCATTTCTAATTAATATAATAATTTCTGTAATTTCTTCCTCTAATAGCAAAGCTGAATTTCCAACAGCCATTACTCCCGTCTTCAGTGTCACATGATCCTTCAGAAATCATTGTAATATGATGGGATTTGGTGCTGCAAGAAACATGTATTATTATTATTATTATTATGAAAAGTTTTTAAAAAAATTTTTTTAGGATACTTTGATGAATAGAAAGTTCAGAAGAGCATAATTTATTTGCAATAGAAACCTTTTTGAACATTATAAGTGTCTTTACTATTATTTTTGATCAGTTTAATGCATCTTTGCTGAATAAAAATATGAATTTCTTTCAAAGAAAAAAAATACTGAACTCTAAACTTTGAACAGTAGTATGTTTATCACAATTGTTCTATCTGGTGGTATTGTTAGCACAACTGAGAATGAATGAATGAAATAGAAAGAAAGAAAGAAAGAAAGAAAGAAAGAAAGAAAGAAAGAAAGAAAGAAAGAAAGAAAGAAAGAAAGAAAGAAAGAAAGAAAGAAAGAAAGAAAGAAAGAAAGAAAGAAAGAAAGAAAGAAAGAAAGAAAGAAAGAAAGAAAGAAAGAAAGAAAGAAAGAAAGAAAGAAAGAAAGAAAGAAAGAAAGAAAGAAAGAAAGAAAGAAAGAAAGAAAGAAAGAAAGAAAGAAAGACAGACAGACAGACAGACAGACAGACAGACAGGAAAAATAAATATCGAAGTGGTTTATGTTTATTTCACCCTTTGTTTAAACAGGTTACAATATCAAAAATTTTTTGGCAGATTTTTATAGTTTAAGATTAGAAAGTGTGGGTTTAAAATAAACAGAAAATCAGCAAGAATAAACAATGAAGGCATGATAAGGCATGTTTAAATGTGACCTTCGTATCACGTAAAGAAATTCTGGTATTATTGACTCAAATCAAGCTATTGTGCAAATAGCCATTCCTCCCGTATAGCTAAAACACCCATAAGAGTGTCTCCCGAACCCAAACAGCCCCTCCTGACACACATGCTCTGATGCTCTGGCTTATAGAAATCTAGAGGAGCAGCAGTGTTGATAGCCCCTACTGGTTAATAATGTCACCAGCTGATCCTGTCCTGTGTCCACTATAGTCTAGCTCAAATCCCTGTCTGTATGTGTGTGTGTGTGTGTGTGTACCATGATAAGTCTAGCAGCTCATTCTCTGAACAGTAAATTCGAGAGGCCATATGGGACCCCTTACCAAAAAGTAGTATACTTCAAGTTTATTTTAGTAAGTATACTTAAGTAAAGTTCAAGTATATTTTTAAGTATACTTTATGTAGTAAAAATACAAATATCAGTGTACTAGTAGTATACTTGCAAGTGTACTATATCAATACTCCTTGGGACTACATTGGCCCACTTTCTAGTATACAAAAGTATACTTTTAAGTATACTTTAAGTATAACAGTAGTAAACTTTGAGTACACAACTAGTTTACATCAAAATGTTTAGTTTGTACTGCAACTATACTAAAAGCGAACTAATAGGTACACTGATAGTTTACTAATTAAATACTTGTAGTAGCATTTTTAGTACACTTTGAAGTATAGTCTCAGTAAAGTACTAGTTTAGTAGTTTTGTACTGCAAGTATACTCGTAAGTTTTCTTTTAGTGAACTTTACATCATACTTTAAGTATACTACTATGTCCCTATTTAGGTATTAATTTGTATATATTTTGTTACATGAATATCTGAACATACAAAGCATAAAAAACAGGGTATCTGCTTGTAAACAAAAACATTTTATTCTAGCTTCATGCATTATTTTTTTAAACACTTGAATGTGGATAAGTTTCATAAATAAAAAATAAAGAAATAAACAACATTTTGAACAAAAAGCTGGAAAAAGTCTATGAATTGGATTCAGAAAGGTAATCAAAACGTAGATAAAGTCGATCAACACCCAAAAGCTTGATAGTTATAATTGCCTCTTCATTGGTCGTCATTTTATTCCATAACGTTACACAGTTTTGATGCTGTTTTATGTCTGATGATCGTGTCAGATTACATGTGGAAACATCTGTTGTTTCGGTTTCTTCTTCACTTGTGTTTTTTGGAAATTCTGTACAGAAGATGTGTACTAGCACCCCCTACCGTATAACAATGAAAACACGCATTCTAGGAGCACAATTATAGCTAAAATATATTTAGACTTTTTCTAAGTATAAGTCAAGTATACTTAAATGTCATTTTAAGTATATTTCTGAGTACATAAAGCCCATTTCTGAGAAGTACATACAAAGTAGACTAAAAGTATACTTTCCTATTTTTAGTTTAAAAGAAGTATACTAATAGCACACTTGAGTAAACTTCTTTTTCGTAAGGGACGTGTTGCGAGAACCGAACTGAGAAACAGAACAAATGAAATGTAATCAATAAAGAAGGCAAAACAAAGGCATTTATTAGAGAGAGCTTCCAACAGAAACTCTTGTCACTGACTCCACACAGCTTTACCTCTATCCCAGACATGCTTGAAATCCTTTTAGCAAGCCAAGACAGCATGCTCTTGTTATTTGGATATAATCTTCTGCTTCTACAGGCATGGTTGTGTGTGTTTAGAAGCATGATGCAGGGGAAGACCTCAAAGCTTAATCCTGTGATGTACATATTTCCTCCTGAAGGTTTTCAGGCCCATGAGCGCCGACGGAGAAATCATGTGAAATTTGAATTTCAGGACATCTAAAAAGATTTATTCGGGTGTGCTTAAAACCTCAGAAAAACCTTATTTTAAAGTCCATAATGCATTCAGATGTGGGAATCAACATAAAATACTGCATAAATATCTGTGTGTTTGTGTGTGCATTTGCATT
>NW_015505765.1:34803-40688 GCF_001515645.1 Sinocyclocheilus grahami | reverse complement strand
TGTGTGTGTGTGTGTGTGTGTGTGTGTGTCAGCATGCTATTGTTTGTTTTTCCTGAATGTGTGCGTGAGAGACAGAAGGTGAATGCTGATCTGAGAGGAAATAGGCCCAGAGTCTGCACATTCGCTCAGGTCCAACTCGCTATTTTTCGGGGCAGGTGCTGAGGTAGACTTCTTCATGAGCAAGTAGACCTCACCTCCACCTCGCACACACACACACATACACACACACATACACACGCTAGCCCCCCTCACCCCCAGACCCTGCAGCACTCATCATCACAGTGGCGACGCCAATCGATGTGCCGCGCCCCACTGAGCGTGTCTGCGGCAGGCCGAGCGCAGGGCTCCTCCACAGGGATTGTGGGAAATCTGATTTATGATGCCCGTGGTGCTGCTGACCACAAACTTTAACTCATACCCCACTGTACTCCCTCTTTGCTTTCCTCTCTCTCTCCTTTTTTTGTTTGTTCCTCCTGTGTCTCATCTACTCTAGGCGAGGGTTTCCTGTGTTCCTCTCAAAGTTCCCAAACCGTATTTATCGCCGAGAATAGTCGCAAAGACTCTGTGAGCGCACAGACCTACGTACACAATCACACTCTCACTTCTTATAGTAACAGGATGTAGGGCAGGTGAGCTTCAAAGTAGTCGAGGAGAGATTGAGAAAGCTTTGCTAAGAGGGATAGAGAGCTGTGAGATGGATGAGGAGAGGTGAGAGATGATACCGTT
This sequence comes from Sinocyclocheilus grahami, assembly GCF_001515645.1. NCBI lineage: Eukaryota > Metazoa > Chordata > Actinopteri > Cypriniformes > Cyprinidae > Sinocyclocheilus > Sinocyclocheilus grahami. The sequence goes on along the minus strand of NW_015505765.1, from coordinate 39,962 downwards.
TCATTGGGATCTGTGGAGGAGATGGAAAAAGAGGTTGAGTTTAAAGAATTGTGGCAGATGTTCACGGACGCTTTAATGTTCAGACTCCGTCATCTGATGTTCAGCTCTGCCCTGAAGTTCAGCTGGAGCCCTCAGAAAGACAGACAAAGAAAGAAAAAATGGGTAAGGGTAAGTTTAAAGGTAACAAGTGCATAAACATAGATATATTTCTGATTAAAGGTGATGTGTGTCATGTTTAAAATACCATCTTTTTGCCTAGCTTAATATACAGAGACAATATAAGAGGGACCACTTAAAAATAAATAAATAAATTAATTAATTAATACATTCATACATTCATACTGTTATACATTATTATTAATAATAATAATTATTATTATTGTTGTTGTTATTATTATATACATTTATTTATTTATTTTTTGTTAAATGCCTGAAATAAGGTCTGTGGTTGACACAAGCTCATTATATTTTCGCATTTTATTCTATGTCATAAAATACATCAGTAACGCCACCTTGTGATTTGTGTGTGTGTGGTTGCTAACAAGTGGCTAAATGGGACTTCAGAGATTGTCCAGGACATTAAACGGCATTATGCAATACAGGAAAACTCATCAAATTGCTAGTCTGCTTTCACAGCATAGTTGTGTGTGTAATCGTGCTAGGACATTAAACGGCATTATGCAATACAGGAAAACTCATCAAATTTCTAGTCTGCTTTCACAGCATAGTTGTGTGTGTAATCGTGCTCAACAACAACAACAACAACAACAACAACAAAAGATGACTGTTTAATACAGTTCTTGCTGGTATACAAAGAAACTGTATGCGCAGACATAACCACACACCGCAGGAAGTCTGCACCCCCTGCAGATGCAGTAATCATTCACTCTATCAGTCAATGTAATGTGTCTTGTAGAGTGCTGAATGTTTTAAAGTGGGTTCGTAATACAGATTAACATTATCATGTTGTCTGTAAGGACCTTTACAAATCCTTACCATTTCTGCTTTTTGTGTATAAAATAATGCAATTATGTTTCATAATATGTATGCAACTTTTTATGCATAAAACCCCCTTTTTTTACTCAAGAGTTCATGCCATGAATAAAATCATAGCGCTATTTAGAATTTTTCTCCCATGGGCCCACATTTAACACAGAGAGTTAAGTGTCACACTGATTCTATTCTGACTAGTGTGTTAATTTGCAACATTAATGCAAATGAATCCCTTCAGCAGCACTCTGAGAAATTATGCATTTTAATGTTTAAAGGTACGAGGCAAAGTTGTTCTGATTAGTGTTTGTCATAGATGGATATATGTGTAAAAAACAAATAGCATGTACCTGCATCAACAAGTATGTACACATAGACGAACACACAAACACACTTAGTGTCTCTGAATACTTAATAAGGACCTATGGGAGAGATCCAAACCTTCTGTGGGACAGGTTAAATCCTCTAGTACACACATATGATCACAATAAATGCATAAACTCTCTGTTTCTCATTTTCTCTCCCTTGTTCTCTTTCTTTCTCCTTCCCAGTGTCTCTCTTGTATTGCATCTGCCCCAAGGGTAATTATGGATGAGATACGGAAATCTGGGTGTATTATTCAGTTCTGTAATACACAAACCAAAGGGGAATGGCAATTATTTTCTCTCCCAGTCACCTATTCCACAAAAGCCCTCATAGTAGTGAGTATTTGTGTGAGAATCAGGTTTTGCCTTCATTGCGGGGACTAAATCAATTACAATATGAAGACCAGCCACTGGTCCACAGAATGAAAGTGCCTTAAATCGTACAACATAATGTAAAGAAAAAAAATTATCATGAAGATGAAGGTGGAAAGCATTATTATCAGTCATTCATCAGTTAAGTTAACTCATAAATATCAACATTTGGGTAAAATATCATATACTGAGTCAACGAAAACAATGTAAAGTCTCTATAATGACAGAAAACAAATGTGTGTGTGCCCATTTATTTTATGCCTGCTTATTATTGTTTATTATTTCACAGCTGTTATAAATACTTGATTTTGGTCAACTGCAGCACTCAAATAAGACCGCTAATCTGTATAATTGACTGTCTCTGGCAACCAATTTCCCACATGTCTACTTTCATGATTCTCATCACTTATTAATTAAAAATAACTTTTCAATTAATGAATAATTAATATTTCAACTCAAATTAATATTTAATATCCATTTGTTTACATATTTGGTGAGAAGCCACGTAATATAATCACCCTTTAGAATGAAACAAGACCCCTTTGTGTGGTGTTGGGGTCTTGATCACCCTGTTGGGGGTTTATTTTGCAGTGATGACTGTACTTTATGACCATCCAGGCTGACTGTACATCATCCCTCACTCATGCAACAGAGCTGGGAAACCGTAACATAGAGTTTGTAAACAGGTTCAAAAGGCAACCACATAAAAATAAAACATTTTGGTTTTCATGAATTGCTTGCATGTATTTTCAGTAATTTACCTTGACAATACCATATATATTTTTACATACTGTACATTCTATTAAACAGTCATCTGTTTCTTTGGGTTATTTTTTTTGGATGGCCTCTTGTTTTTGTTTTTTGCATGCATGCTAGTTTAAATTCCTTGTTTACCAGCAAAATGTCATCTTTTCTTGTTATTTAAAAAAAAAATTAATAATTTTTTGATACACTAATATACACTAAATAGCTTATATTTATTGTAAAACTTCTTGTGAAAAATAACAATTACACTGGTACAACTACAACTACAACAATTATAATATTAATAGTTGTCCTTATCATCCATTGAGTCTGTTTGTGTAATCAACTGTGAGAGCGTCGGCCTTCAGAGTATCAAAGAATATGGGATCAAATGAATTCCTTTCTCATTGATCTGATGTGTGTATAGGAAAATGAGTACACTGAAACTAACGCTTTCTCTCCCTCTCTTTCTCTCCCTCTCCGTGTAATTCTATATTCACTCCTAAGAGGCTTATGTTTAATATCATTGATGTGCATTTGATGAGATGGCAAGTTTTGAAATTTAGCTTTGATAGCTATATCAATATCTCATCACTTTTTCATATCATTGAGAGAACACCGCGTCTGTATCTGCCCTGCAGACACATAATTTAAAAAGACCATGGCTCATGTTAGAACATTTATGTCTAGTTGAGATGTTAGTGTATTATCATGACATTCTTCATGGTTGACTTTCATGGCCCTCTTTGTTTATCTTTGACTTATGATGACTATTTAAAAAAAAAGAAATTCTACTTCCATCCACTATTGCTAAAAACACACAGTAAACATTTGCATTCAGCTCCAACCAATCTCACGCATTACACTACACAGTACACTGAAGCACTCATCCTTATCTTCTTTAACCCATTGGGAATAGTGGGTGATATATTTGTACCGCATTTCATTTTTTCTTGTCTCTTCTCCATTACAGTGTGCATTTCTGTGTGGGTACCTAGCTATGAAAGGACTCAATACCTGGACAAACATAAATAAACCACAGGTGAGTGTTAAACACCCCCAAAATAGGGTTAAAATAAGATATATATATATATAAAAAATAATAAAACAAAATAAAATATAAAATAAAATACAATAAAATATGATTGCTTTTATGAGATATAATTATACAAAGTCCTATTAGTTATCATTAGTTAATGCATTAACTAACAAAGAGCAATATATTTGTTAAGTATTTATTAGTCTTTCTTAAGGTTAGTTAATAAAAACATAACTGTTCATCCATTATTAGTTTATATCAGCTCTCGTCCACACTAATATTAACATATACAACTTTTGATTTCAATAATGTATTAGTACCATATTTTTCATTGTTAGTTCATGTTAAGTAATGTTAACAAATTGGCAAAGTGTTACCAATATATAATATGTTTGATATATTTGACCTCATGAATGCTATAAACTAATTTAACATCTAAATTTAAAATGTCAACACAATTTTAAGATGTAAAATTAGATTTTAGATTTTTATTTATTTATTTTTAATCCTAAATGTACAAAAAAAGAATGAATAACTATCTCCCTTTCTAATATTTCTTTCTTTTTTCTTTTTTTTGGTCGCATCCCCCAGTCTGCTTCCTCCTCTGCTCCTCTGCTCCCTGCTCTCTTGCTCTCTCTCTCTCTCTCTCTCTCTCTGTCCATTTCCCGGTGTGTCGGGAGTGTGTAAACGGGTGTCAGTGTGGTTGATTGGGGATTAGAATGGAGGTTTATTCACTGCGGGGAAAGTGATGCGGTGATTAGCGTGCTAGTCGCGGTGCCAGCCGCGTGCTGCTGAATTAGCAGCATGTTTGAATGAGATAAAAGGGCCAGGCTTACCCCCTCCACCCTGACTCCACATAATCCCACTACAGCTGTGAAATGAACAGGCCTCTCCTGGCCAGCCAGGCCTCAACCTGCCTCAGAGCACACTAACACACACACACACGCTCACAAACTGATATCCCCGGTCTAAAGCTGCCACTCTTCAGCACCCATAGTACCACCACCTATGTATTATTACCTACACTGTCACTTCTACACTGAAGGTAAGGTTATCCAGCAAACACACAACATCTCATCTCCTTATCAATCATTCCTTTTTATTTTTATTCCTTTATGTAAAAAATGTGCGTCCCACGTGGGAATACACTAAAAGCATACATAAACGTGGCAGACATAAACTCCCTCCATTACCACCAATCAACTTAGTGACATTTGGACCGGAAAAAATACAGGTTGTGTATATATCCCCAGTAATAGCAAAACTGATGAGTCAGCTGTTTGAAAGGCAACGATAAACAGAATAAATAGATAATCCACAGTTCTTTGCCAAAAGCAGTATAAGTCGAATTCAGCCTGCATATTTACACGATTTGAGAGTAACGCCTCCAGTACTTTCAAAAAGTGTTTTGTGTACCAGAAAATGGAGGTTCAAAATGAGAGTAATTCAGTTCATTGGCCTGATGCTAAAGCCAGAAAACCATAATACAAGATGAATTCAAGTTTCTGCACCATACCTTTTATTTTGTCAAAACACACCCCCTCCCCGTCTCTCTCTCTCTCTCTCTCTCTCTCTCTCTTGCTCACTCTCTTTTCCATATTTAGAGACCCACACGTTATTATTTCCCATCTTTATTCTGCTGACTCGGC
>NW_015505765.1:33560-34759 GCF_001515645.1 Sinocyclocheilus grahami | reverse complement strand
CCCCCCCGTCTCTCTCTCTCTCTCTCTCTCTCTCTCTCTCTCTCTTGCTCACTCTCTTTTCCATATTTAGAGACCCACACGTTATTATTTCTCATCTTTATTCTGCTGACTCGGCGGTAAACAAATGAACTGAGATGTACGGCGAACATTATTGGGCAAGATGGCCAATTCTTGCATGAACCATTAACAAAATGGGCCCCTTCCTTTGTATAATAGTGCTTGCTTTGTCATATGGGAGATTTAATTTTCCACAGTTTAAACATTATTTCCTAAGTTACAAGCAGTTAAAGCAATTAAGAGGAAAAACACACTGATACTTGTGTTTGCTTGGGGGAGTCCAAAGCTTCATCTTATATAACTGCTGTTTCATGATAATATAGAAACCCGAGTTACCATTGCAAGTGTTTAAGAAGCACGCTTTATATAAACATTAGTGCAAAAGCAACAGACTCACAGCATTTAAAGGGACAGCTGAACCAAAAATAATAATAATAAAAAAAACTAAATTACCTTATGTCGCGCCAAATGGGTGTGACTCACTTCCTTAAATGGAACACGATAGAAAATATTTTAAGGAATGTTGGTAACCAAACAGTTTTAGTGACCATTGATTTCCATTGCATGGACAAAACACTGAGACATTTCTCACAGTATCTTCTTTTATGTATTATAAAATAATGTTCAGGTTTGGAATATCATATGGGTGAGTAAATTAGAAAATTGAAAATTGAAATATATATATATATATTTTATATAAACATTAGTGCAAAAGCAACAGACTCACAGCATTTAAAGGGACAGCTGAACCAAAAATAATAATAATAAAAAAAACTAAATTACCTTATGTCGCGCCAAATGGGTGTGACTCACTTCCTTAAATGGAACACGATAGAAAATATTTTAAGGAATGTTGGTAACCAAACAGTTTTAGTGACCATTGATTTCCATTGCATGGACAAAACACTGAGACATTTCTCACAGTATCTTCTTTTATGTATTATAAAATAATGTTCAGGTTTGGAATATCATATGGGTGAGTAAATTAGAAAATTGAAATGCCAGAATTTTCATTTTTGGATGAACTGTCCCTTTAAAGCTGAAGTGCATAAATTTTTCGCATCCAAAATAAAAGTTTGGATATTTATAAAAATTTATAAAAAAAATTATAAAAATATTTACATGTGTATGTATATACATAT
>NW_015505765.1:31554-33494 GCF_001515645.1 Sinocyclocheilus grahami | reverse complement strand
GTATATATATATATATATATATATATATATATATATATATATATATATTCATATTTATGTATGATTTATATTATATATAAATATATATTAAATATATTTCCTAAATATATACTGTACATGTCATGTGCATTTATTTTTATATACATATAAATGTATATACATGTAAATTTGGATGCGATTAATCACGGCCCTAATACAAATACTTTTTACTTTTATCAGCTTACTAAGCAGAGACAACTGCAAGCCATTCATTGGTTAGTTTTGGCCAGTTTCTCAAACAATGGCAGATGGGAAGAGAATTCAGGGAAAATAATTATTGTTTTTGCAATTCCATTTGGGAATGCTAGTGCCACTATAGAGGAAATTACACACATTAGCTTTAAAGTAACAACAAATGATGCTGTATGTATTTGTGTATGTGTAGAATGACATTAAAAAATTAATAAAGATACAAAAGTCTATTAATACAGCAGACATTGACAGACAGTGTACACTGAGAAATCTGCATGTACAACATTCCCATGCACTGAACAAATTAAACCCTCTCTCCCTTTCAGAATGTGTCAGTCCTCTCTCTTTCAAGTCTTCATTTGTTCTTCTCGTTATGCGGGTAGACTGAGGAATAAGCAGTTTTCCCTCTGATTCGTTTAGGGAGCATCTGCTAATATTATATTGATGATAATTTTCCTGTAATGCACCATTTGCACTAATTGTGATGCAGGGAGTGAGTAATGTTATCTGGCGGCCCCTCGGCTTCTTCACCGCTCCTCACCACTTAATTTCATGATCAGCCCAGAGAGAGGGGATGTGACAAGCTGGTCATAAACAACCATCTCCTCCTCTCTTTCCTTCACCAGGGCCTCTACTCTTGTAAAAGTGTGCTATTTATTTAGGTGTTTTTATTTTAATTACAGTTGCACTTTGACCCCAACATACACAGACATGAACACACACATAACTCTCTCTCTTTATCTTGCTTTGATTGTTACAGTTTTTCTCAGCCCTTTTTGTAAATTTGGCATGAATTGTGCAAGTGAATCTTGACTTTCACTAATGAAGAGAATGTAGATCAACCAATGATAAACCATTTATCTGAAATGGCTCAAAGGTTCATTTCATGAAACTTCAGTTAGAAAGCAATTACTGTATAGACAGAGGACAACACAAGAGTTACAAATTCTGACAATGGACTTTCTTATTTTGTTTTATTTTCGTCTTTGTGCCCATATTTCTTTTTCCTTTTCTATATCACAATGACATTGTAATGTGTGTGTGTTTTTTTTTTTGGTCAGACCACTAGTAAAAGTGTAACTGGGAATTCTATCAAGTCTATATCCCACATACAGTAATGTGTAAATTTGTACTTTTGAAATGGATATATGGCATACATAAGCATATGGCATACTGTTCAATACAGTAACTGTCATCCAAAATGTTGCCATAGTTTACTTTAAGTAATACTAACAAAGTGCACTGTTATATTGACAACATGACTAAGCATTTTGACTATCTTGTTTGTGAACAATGGCACAAGTACTATTCATTCTGATGGCACTGAAATGTTCATTGACATAAATACTTAATTTTGAGAGATGAACTAAAGATTTTGAGTAAGTTACAGGCTTTTGCAGGTAATCCATTGTGTGGTGCTGTTTGTACAAATTGTTTTGAGAAATGCACATACTTTTTTGCAAATATTAAGGATGATTTGCTCCAAAGCGACTGAGAAAAACTGTATTATGGTAAAGTTTCTTATGTCCAATTTTGGTAAGGTAGGGTTGTAGGGTTAGTTCCTCAGTTATAAAAGGTCTTCCATAGAAGTCTAACCATTAAAAAGTTGATTGCATTTTTTATTTGCCTAATCATGGAACATATCACCACACAATTAAGCAAGCAAACAAACAATGAATGAATGAATGAATGAATGAATGAATGAATGA
>NW_015505765.1:23293-29193 GCF_001515645.1 Sinocyclocheilus grahami | reverse complement strand
ATATCCCACATACAGTAATGTGTAAATTTGTACTTTTGAAATGGATATATGGCATACATAAGCATATGGCATACTGTTCAATACAGTAACTGTCATCCAAAATGTTGCCATAGTTTACTTTAAGTAATACTAACAAAGTGCACTGTTATATTGACAACATGACTAAGCATTTTGACTATCTTGTTTGTGAACAATGGCACAAGTACTATTCATTCTGATGGCACTGAAATGTTCATTGACATAAATACTTAATTTTGAGAGATGAACTAAAGATTTTGAGTAAGTTACAGGCTTTTGCAGGTAATCCATTGTGTGGTGCTGTTTGTACAAATTGTTTTGAGAAATGCACATACTTTTTTGCAAATATTAAGGATGATTTGCTCCAAAGCGACTGAGAAAAACTGTATTATGGTAAAGTTTCTTATGTCCAATTTTGGTAAGGTAGGGTTGTAGGGTTAGTTCCTCAGTTATAAAAGGTCTTCCATAGAAGTCTAACCATTAAAAAGTTGATTGCATTTTTTATTTGCCTAATCATGGAACATATCACCACACAATTAAGCAAGCAAACAAACATTTGCATATATATAGGGCTGAGTGAACCCATGCACTTTAAGGATGATCAAATATGCTGACCTCAGCATCCGATAAACCAATCAAGTGTGTGTGTGTGTTACCATTGACCTCAATACAGACACGGTCTCTGAGGAGATTTCATACAGTACAATACTGAATAATATTTGTTTGTCTATGAGATGACAAATGGAGAAGTTACAGTAGGCTGGCCTTGCAACAGACAGATGAGTGTTAAATGTCTTTAACTGACTGATGAATGAAACCTGAACATCACATCAGACCAAAATCAAAAATGAATGTACAGATGTCAACTTTCAGCATTTTCCTTCTTATACTCAATTGATGAAATATGTAGAATGTGAGAGCAGTGGCAAAATACAGGTAAAAAGATGTGTGGGAGACGGTGACTCAATAGCACTATGATTGTCTGATTATGTAGTACTAATGTGTTAATGCCTGCCTGTAAGGTCACAGTCCACAAATCTGTGTTGGTCAAACTGGATGAAATGGACAGATTTATTATGATGTAAACAATTTACGAATTTGGGCATTATCACAGAATTAAAAAGGTGACTATTACAGGGATAGTTCACCCAAAAATTACAATTCTGTCATTATTTAGTCACCCTCAAGTTTTTCCAAACCTGTATGCGTTTTCATTTTTCTTTTTTTTCCTGCTGAGCACAAAAGAAGATATTTTGAAAGATATTAGTAACCAAACAGTTGCTGGTCCCCATGTATGAAAACACAACACAACACAACAAAACAAAACAATAGAAATAATGTTTAAAAATGTAGATGAGAATCCGTGTATCATTCGATCATTGTTTTTTTTATTTAATATTGAAAATAGAAAAATGAGAAAACGGCTCCTTTTTTGTTTTTTTGTTTTTTTCCAAAAAACGAAAAACGAGAATTCAGCTTAAATTTAAATTTTTCGTTCATGGGTGGAAAAATTAATAAACAGCTTGTATATTCGATTTCTACATGTGGTCGGGAATTAAATGCCCCTTTCTGCTGATTGGTCAGCCGAAGATCAAACCGTGCCATCATCAGTTCTTCTGCAGTATCACGCAGCAGAATAATAGTCCTCCACTGCTGCAGTTGTACGGACTAATAACCCATTTAATCAATTTCAAATTTTTCATCAAACAAACAGTCTAATGAATAGCTTGACACAACTCGTACCGGAGCAGAGTCTAGACAAGTCTTTCTTCTGTGTAGACCAGCGGTTCTTAAAGTGATAGGGGGTCCAAGAAATAATTTGCTATAGCCTAAAATATTTCCAGACTGTAAAGTCGTTTTTTTTATCATGATACATAGGCCTACTGTGATTTATTCCAAAGTGACTTATATGATGCATTTAATGTAAAATAATCTAAATTAAGCCTTTTAAAAGACGAGTATTCCCTGTGGTTCATGTTTGTGGCATGCACCAGAAAGATGCCCAAGGAGACCGAGAGGCGCTAAAGAAGCGCATTCTGTTGTTCTCTTTATTTTTTCAAAGGCATGACATTTTGTAATTATTTTGAACATAACGTTACACAATTAAAAATATAAATTTTACCATAGGACTATAAATGACAGAGTATTAAGTTATTTCCCCTTGATGAAGTAGGCTATTTAATATCTGTTGTTCTCCGGTTGTCAGTCAGAACAGTTCTTGTGTGAACATAGGTCAACCCAAGCCAAATTTATTATTCTTTCCTTTTTGTCTTAGTGTTTAAAATATTTATTTTGAAACAAATTAATTAATTTCTTAATTAAACAAACAGACTTACTGGGTGAGCAGGGTAGGCTATGACAGCTGTCATATCATATCATACCCTGCCATGCCCAGCTGATGCAAAAAAATAGAATTTATATCTACACAGAAGAAAGTCCTGTCTAGACTCTGACGAGTTGTGTCCAGCAATTCATTTGACTGTTTGTTTGATGATGCGTTAAGAATCCATACAACTGCAGCAGTGGAGGACTATTATTCTGCTGCGTGATACTGCAGAAGAACTGATGATGGCACTGTTTGATATCAGCAGATATCTGACCAATCAGCAGAAAGGGGCGTTTAATTCCCGCCCATGTGTAGAAATCAAATATTCAAGCTGTTTATTCATTTTTCCACCCATGAATGAAAAAACGAAAATTTAAGCTGAATTCTCGTTTCTCGTTTTTTGGAGAAAAACAAAAAAACTAAAAAGGAGCCATTTTCTCATTTTTCTACTTTCAATATTAAATCAAAAAACGAATGATCGAATGATACACGGATTGATGAGGCATGCTTTTTTTAATAAATAGAAAGTTAATACAAATCAAACTATGAAAGTTATAATATTGGTTGATTGTTCATAGTACTGTAAAAACATGCTCTTCCATATTCCTTAAACAAGGAGACTGTGTAAACAAATTAAACATGACTTTATACTCAACAGAAACAGACTTATTCATGTTACTGATTCATTGAAAAAATGAAGTGAAGCTAGTGAGCATATGGATACTGGATGTGAATAAGATATGGGGTTCAGACTGTAAAGTTTATTTGCAAGAAATGGAAAGGAAAAGAACAGGATGCACTGCAATGACGTATTTGTGTCTCTGTTAATTAACCGAGGGACCAATTAACACTGTTCTCAGTTTGAAAGTGTTCTCAAGAGACAAATGCCTCTTCTTGCAAAAGAGAGAGAGTGAATGACATAAGAGAGAAAGGATGAATTTTTATAAGAATTATCCTATGAAATACTGTAAACATTACATGTTCTATAAAATGTGCAATAATGTTTTTAAATAAATTAATGTAAAAATATATTTTATACTAATCAATACTTACATTTTTACAGAAATAAGTGTTTTACATTTAATATCCTAGCTTCTGCTTTTGTATGTTTTTATCGGACAGGAAACATAGTGGTAGAGAAGTGGAGAGTAGAGGTCTCTCAAGGAGCCTGTGTGAGTGAGGAGACGTTTCATGAGGTTATACATTGGCTGACTCATCACATTTCTCTGTGTTTGTTGTTTTTGGCCTTTTTTCCCTCAGAAATATAAACAGTGTGAGCTGCGATGTGAATTACAGAAAATGAGGTTTTATAAGGATGGATGTATAAAGACTAAAAAAAAAGAAGAAGGAAAAAAGTATTTCTGAATCATCTTAAAGGTTAAGTGTGTAATTTTTTATCCATAGAGTAGCATAAAAACAGAATTGCAAAAATAATGATTGTTTCCAAACAGGTTATAGAAATTGGCACAAAGCAACAAGGGTAACAATATCCATACGTCCGTCTATGAATACAGTAGTTGTCATTGCATTAAACTGGATTAGGACAAAGAATTTTAACATTGAGAAAATTACACACATCACATTTAAAATGTGCCATTACTTCACCCTTTAAAATAAAAATTTTTGTTGATTTTTGTCAGGGGGTTTTTCTTCTGAAAACATAAATATGTATAGTAGGAGTTCTTGGAGAGTCAGTGGCATTATAAAGTCTAGAGTTTGTGAGCGTAGCGAGTGGGATCGATGTAGATATTCAGTGTTGGCCCCACTGCACTTGTAGTCCATTTAATGTCTCTGTTCCACCACCCTGCGTTCGGCTGATAACACTTACCACACTCCGCTTGTTTCAATACAAAACAACTTTAATTAAATCAGGCCATGGCCAAGGTTAGGTTCTCTCACATTCCTCAAAGATCCCAAGGTATGAAACACAATGCCTAATGGAGTCTATATTACTCTGGAAGGAAGTGCAGTTCATTTCAAAGGTATAAGGTGTAATCAAACAACATATTACAGAATCATACAGACACAATATCTGAAGTATTTTATTTCCAGCAGGCCCATTACGTTAAAAATAATTAATTAAGGGTCAAGGAAAATGGATGATTTGACATGGGATGCAGTGGTGTGTTTGCAATTGCTTTCAGTTTATTCTCAGTAAAAGATACCACAAACAGACAGTGCTAGCTGACATGAGCAGCTAAACTCAGTGTAACTCGAGGCCAGAGAGATCATCCCCACAGCGTATCTCCAACGCTATTATCGGTTTTTATTCAGTGTTATTCAATAGCTTCAGAATACTTGAAATGTAGTATATATAAAAAGTACACAATGTATACTACATATATATGTAGTATATATATACAGTATATAGTACACACACATATACTGTATATATATATATATATATATAAATTACTTTAAATAAAATAAATGTTATCTGAAAAACAAAACCTTAAAATAATTTTCATTCAGCTAGTTTTCAAGGGAACATTTCATTTTCAGTTTGCTTAACTCGATGTACTAAAATAACTAAAACTAAAACTGAAAAGAAAAAACTATAGACATGAAAAAATAATAAAAATGACAAAACACACAAAAATAACTAAAATTGTAACAAACATTAAAAGAAAATATAAAGCATAAAAACTGATTCAAACTATTAATAAAACATAGTCATAACTTTTATGATACATTTATAGTGGTTTAATGTATCAGTTAAATGCACAGTTTGGGCAGTTGCTTCCACTCACACTGAAATGGCCACATTCTTGGGTGGAAAGAAATTGGTATGTTTAGTGATATCTATTCATACCTCCATTCTAACCCTCGGTTTCATTCTCCTTTGGCTACAGGGGCATCGGAAAATGCTTGACCACCAGGGTAAGCTGGCTGTCAGAATCGAAACTGCTTGGTGCAGCAAGTCAGTGACTCAGAAAACTTAACTAAGTTTCTCTCCTTCTCCGCTCCATCCCCCCTCCTTCCACCCCCCCTCCATTCTCTATCTCTCTCCTCCTCTCTCGCTCTCACACTGCCTCCTTTTCGTCTCCCTTGAAATTTCTTTGAGAAGATTATCCGCAGGTAAGCTTGTTACCGTGGCGATCCTGCGTCAGCAGCTCTTGCTTGCGCACTGACCACTCTGAAAGTGTGTATCTGCGTGTGAGTGTGTGTGTGTGTGTGTGTGTGTGGTAGGAAGAGCAGGTCAGTAAGGATTGGGGGACAGTGTGTGTGTGTATGTGATGAGGGGGGAAGCAGCTAGCCAGCCTCCACTAACATAGTGTGACGACATCATAAGACAGGGTAAATGACTGTCCGGGTGTTTGAGACAGGGGTTCAGGGGAAGGAGTGAAGAAATAGATGGATGGAGGAATGAAGCGGTGGAGGGATAGAGGGATGAACGGGTGATACAAAGCTGTCCCCCAGAGCTCACAGTCTGTGGCCTGCTTCGTTGCAACCTTCAGTGAATGCCCCCACAGCACGCCTCCCTTACCACACACACACACACACACACACACACACACACACACATAGAAACACTGGGGAAGAGCTCTGATTCACA